>NW_019944038.1:50185-60981 GCF_002910315.2 Salvelinus sp. IW2-2015 | reverse complement strand
TGATGACAGCATTGCATGAGTAGGTGTGTCCAAACTGGTACTGTGTAATATATATATATATATGTGTTACAAATTTGTTGTGCTTTAAGATCCCGGACTGTATCTTTAATGGGTAAACATACAATTTTGGCATGCAGTTCAAGCATTCATTATGTAACTCTAAAAGAAGTCACTGATTGAACATAACATTAATAATGGATCTATGACAAAAATGTTTGTCTTGACATGTTTCCATGTTTGTCTTGACATGTTTACATGTTTGTCTTGACATGTTTGTCATGTTTCTCATGACATGTTTCCATGTTTGTCTTGACATGTTTGTCATGTTTCTCATGACATGTTCCATTTTTCTTGACATGTTTCCATGTTTGTCTTGACATGTTTCCATGTTGTCTTGACATGTTTCCATGTTTGTCTTGACATGTTTCCAGGTTTGTCTTGACATGTTTCCATGTTTGTCATGACATTTTGTTCTTGACATGTTTCCATGTTTGTCTTGACATGTTTGTTCTTGACATGTTTTCCATGTTTGTCTTGACATGTTTCCATGTTTGTCTTGACATGTTTCCAGTTTGTCTTGACATGTTTCCATGTTTGTCTTGACATGTTTCCATGTTCGGTTGACAGCAATGGAGTTGTCAAGAGAAAGAGCACGTGATCTGAGGGACGTAACACAAGCAGATCTGGAGCCAAGCTATGCTGTTGATGGTGTGATCCTGGAGGCTCCGTACACCAATATGGAGGAGGAAGTCGCCAGCCACCCCTCAGCATGGTGAGGTGTCTCTCTCACCTTGTCCGCTCTGCCTATCTGCCTGCCTGCGGCCTTGTGTAACAGTTGTTTATTGCACTATGAAACCCAGAGATGGCTTAATTCCCCGTTTCACAAGAATGATTCAGCAATCCCTCCATCTCCTTCCTGTATATTTGACCCATATTGCTCTTCTCTAGGACTAGTTAAGCTCAAAACATTTCTGAACTGATTTTGTTGTTCCCTTCTCTATTCAGATGTATCAGTGTCTTCCAGGTTTTGAGAGCGTTCTTCATCACGTCATGCAAAGCAACAACATGGTGTTCGCTAACGATGAAAAGTAAGTACGCCTGTGTTACCAAAGCAACAACATGGTGTTCGCTAACGATGAAAAGTAAGTACTGCCTGTGTACCAAGCAACAACATGGTGTTCGCTAACGATGAAAAGTAAGACTGCTGTGTTACCATAACAACATAGGTTGAGGAGGGCTGTGTCCATAGTGCACTACTGTATAGTGCCACACATTTTGACCTATAGGCTCTGGTCAAGAGGTAGTGCACTGCACTATATAAAATCAAATGTTATTTGTCACATGCGCCAAATACAACCTTACAGTGAAATACTTAGGAGCCCTTAACCAACAATGCAGAGTTAAAAGTAAGAAAAATATTTGATAAATAAAAAAGGAAATAGTAACACAAGAACAATAATGAGGCTATCTACAAGGAGTACCAGTACTGAGTCAATGTGCAGGGTACCAGGTAATAGCATGGCTATATACAAGGAGTACCAGTACTGAGTCAATGTGCAGGGTACCAGGTAATAGCATGGCTATATACAAGGAGTACCAGTACTGAGTCAATGTGCAGGGGTACCAGGTAATAGCATGCTATATACAAGGAGTACCAGTACTGAGTCAATGTGCAGGGGTACCAAGTAAAGCATGGCTATCTACAAGGAGTACCAGTACTGAGTCATTGTGCAGGGGTACCAGGTGATAGCATGGTTATATACAAGAGAGTACCAGTACTGAGTCAATGTGCAGGGGTACCAGGTAGTTGAGGTAATACAGTATGTACATGTGGGTAGGGTAAACGTGACTAGGCAATCAGGATAGAAATAAAACAGAGTAGCAGCTTATGGGAAGAGTGAAAGCGTCTACTCTGGCGTCAATATGCATGTGTGTGTTAGTGTATGTAGTGTGTGTGTGTGTGTGTGTGTGTGTGTGTGTGTGTGTGTGTGTGTGTGTGTGTGTGTGTGTGTGTGTGTGTGTGTCATGTAGTATGTGTGTCAGGTAGTATGTGTGAGTGTGTGGGTAGAGTCCAGTGGGTGTACATAGAGCCAGTGAGTGTGACATAGAGCCAGTGAGTGTGTACATAGAGCCAGTGAGTGTGTACATAGAGCCAGTGGGTGTACATAGAGACCAGTGGTGTACAGAGAGCCACAGTGAGGGTGTACAGAGAGTCCAGTGCAAAAAAATATGAAAATAAATAATAAAGTAAATAGTCCAGGTAGCCATTTGAGGCTCCTGAGTTGCGCCGCGGTCAAAAGCACTGCATCTCAGTGTTAGAGGCGTCACTACAGGCCCCAGTTCGATCCCGGGCTGTATCACAACCGGCCGTCCCATAGGGTGGCGCACAATAGGCCCAGTGTCGTCCTGGTTAGGGGAGGGTTTGGCCGTGGTAGGCCGTCATTGTAAATAAGGATTTGTTCTTAACACTGGCCTGGTTAAATAAAAAATAAAAGATGAACTGTTCATCAGGCTTGGGGGTAGAAGCTGTTCAGGTGCCTTTTGGTCCCAGACTTCAGGTGCCTTTTGGGTCCAGGCTCCGGTACCTCTTGCCATGCGGTAGCAGATAGAACAGTCTGTGACTTGGGTGGCTGGAGTCTGACAGTTTTTAGGGCCTACCTCTTTTTATTTATTATTTTATTTAACTAGGCAAGTCCTCTAACAGCGCCTGGTACAGATGTCCAGGGATTTCGGCCCCAGTGACGTACTGGGCTGTACACACTATCCTCTGTATCGCCTTGCGGTCGGATGGCGAGCAGCTGCCATACCAAGCGGTGATGCAACCGGTCAATGCTTTCAATGGTGCAGCCGTAGAACTTTTAGAGGATCTGAGGTCTCATGTCGAATCTTTTTTAGCCTCCAGAATGGGAAAAGGCGTTGTCATGCCCTCTTCATGACTGTGTTGATGTGTGTGGACCATGATAGATCCTTAGTGATGTGGACACAGAGGAACTTGAAACTCTCGACCCGCTCCACTACAGCTCCGTCGATGTGAATGGGGGCGTGCTCGGCCCTCCGTACCCTGTAGTCCACGATCAGATCCTTTGTCTTTATAGGCAATAGGGTGCCATTTGGAATGCAGCTGGAATCCTCTAATCTCGTACTGTAGCTAGAATCCTCTAATCTCGTACTGTAGCTAGACTCCTCTAATCTCGTACTGTAGCTAGAATCCTCTAATCTCGTACTGTAGCTAGACGTCCTACTGATGTTAATCTCAGTACTGTAGCTAGAATCCTCTAATCTCGTACTGTAGCTAGAACTCCTAATCTCGTGACTGTAGCTAGGAATCCTGATAATCTCGTACTGTACATACTAACTCTAATCTTGTACTGTAGCTAGAATCCTCTAATCTCTGTACTGTAGCTGGAATCCTCTAATCTCGTATTGTAGCTAGACTCCTCTAATCTCTACTGTAGTTAGAAACTACTGACGTTGTGTTATTGTGTTTGCTTTATGCAGTTTAAAGACCTTGACCACTCGTGTCCTTTTCCTACACGCTGAGGATGACAATGTGGTTCCTTTTGACATGGCCAGAAGGTAGTAACATACTGATCTTGTAGAAATTAAAGACATTTAGTGATTTAGGGAAAGTTGTTCAATCCAACCCATACATTGATGTGTGCACTGTTACTATACCATAGTAGAATGAGCTAGAATGTATGTATATGTGTGTATATGTGTGTGTGTGTGTGTCTTCCCAGCTGTACCAGATTGCACTTCAAGCCCTAGACAACGGTATGCAGAGGACCAGGTGCGCATGGTATCCTACAGTGAATCCTTGGGATACTCACACAACTATATCTATTTGGATCCTAACCTGGCCAGTGTGATTGGGTAAGTTATATATCCATCACTCCAACCTGGCAGTGTGATTGGTAAGTTATATATCCATCACTCCAACCTGGCAGTGTGTTGGGTAAGTTATATATCCATCACTCCAACCTGGCCAGTGTGATTGGGTAAGTTATATATCCATCACTCCAACCTGGCCAGTGTGATTGGGTAAGTTATATATCCATCACTCCAACCTGGCCAGTGTGATTGGGTAAGTTTATATCCATCACTCCAACCTGGCCAGGTGATTGGGTAAGTTATATATCCATCACTCCAACCTGGCCAGTGTGATTGGGTAAGTTATATACCATCACTCCAACCTGGCCAGTGTGGTTGGGTAAGTTATATACCATCACTCCAACCTGGCCAGTGTGGTTGGGTAAGTTATATATCATCACTCCAACCTGGCCAGTGTGGTGGGTAAGTTATAATCATCACTCCAACCTGGCCAGTGTGGTTGGGTAAGTTATATATCTCACTCCAACCTGGCCAGTGTGGTTGGGTAAGTTATATATCATCACTCCAACCTGGCCAGTGTGATTGGGTAAGTTATATATCATCACTCCAACCTGGCCAGTGTGGTTGGTAAGTTATATATCATCACTCCAACCTGGCCAGTGTGGTGGGTAAGTTATATATCCATCACTCCAACCTGCCAGTGTGATTGGGTAAGTTATATATCCATCACTCCAACCTGCCAGTGTGGTTGGGTAAGTTATATATCCATCACTCCAACCTGGCCAGTGGTTGGGTAAGTTATATACCATCACTCCAACCTGGCCAGTGTGATTGGGTAAGTTATATACCATCACTCCAACCTGGCCAGTGTGATTGGTAAGTTATATATCCATCACTCCAACCTGGCCAGTGTGATTGGGTAAGTTATATAACCATCACTCCACCTGGCCAGTGTGATTGGGTAAGTTATATATCATCACCTCAACCCCCAGTGTGATTGGGTAAGTATATATCATCACTCCAACCTGGCCAGTGTGATTGGGTAAGTTATATATCATCACTCCAACCTGGCCAGTGGGTTGGGTAATTATATATCATCACCCAACCTGGCCAGTGTGGTTGGGTAAGTTATATATCTATCACTCCAACCTGGCCAGTGTGATTGGTAAGTTATATATCCATCACTCCAACCTGGCCAGTGTGATTGGGTAAGTTATATATCCATCACTCCAACCTGGCCAGTGTGATTGGGTAAGTTATATATCCATCACTCCAACCTGGCCAGTGTGTTGGGTAAGTTATATATCCATCACTCCAACCGGCCAGTGTGATTGGGTAAGTTATATATCCATCACTCCAACCTGGCCAGTGTGGTTGGTAAGTTATAACCATCACTCCAACCTGGCCAGTGTGATTGGGTAAGTTATATCCATCACTCCAACCTGGCCAGTGTGGTTGGGTAAATTAATATCCATCACTCCAACCTGGACAGTGTGGTTGGTAATTTATATATCCATCACTCCAACCTGGACAGTGTGTTGGTAAAATTATATATCCATCACTCCAACCTGGACAGTGTGGTTGGGTAAGTTATATATTAATCTTTGCCAATAATGGACACAACTTGTGTTGATCCAAAGTTAAAGTACAAAATACGAATACCAAAATGGCTGCTTGCGTCCCAAATGGCGCCCTAGTCACTGAGTGGACAAAACATTAAGAACACCTGCTCTTTCCATGACATAGACTGACCAGGTGAATCCAGGTGAACGCTATGATCCCTTATTGATGTCACTTGTTAAATCCACTTCAAATCAGTGTAGATGAAAGGGAGGCGGCAGGTTAAAGAAGGATTTTTAAGCCTTGAGACATGGATTGTGTATATGTGTGTCATTCAGAGGGTGAATGGCCAAGACAAAATATTTACTGTAAGTGCCTTTGAACGGGGTCTGTTAGTAGGTGCCAGCCRCACCGGCTTGAGTTTGTCAAGAACTGCAACGCTGCTGGGTTTCCTGTGTGTATCAAGAACTGCAACGATACACACAGGAAACCCAGCATCAAGAATGGTCCATCACCCAAAGGACATCCAGCCAACTGGACACAACTGTGGGAAGCATTGGAGTCAACATGGACCAGCATCCCTGTGGAACACTTGAGACACCTTGTAGAGTCCATGCCCCCGACAAATTGAGGCTGTTCTGAGGACAAAAAGGGGGCATCTCAATATTAGGAAGGTGTTCCTAATGTTTTGTACACTCAGTGTATAGTGCACTACTTTTAACAAGAGCCCTATGGACCCAGGTCCCAAAGTAGTGCACTATACAAGACACCATTTGGGTCTCACACAGGTTGTTTATATGAGATTAACAAGGACGGGGTCAAGTTCAGAATAAGGGATATTCACTGTCTTGAAAATGATTTGGGTTTCATGTGCTTTTCTCCGCAGGCGGTTTCTACAAAGCAAGAAGAACATTGATAGACCGATAGTCCGGTGAGTCGGCGACATTTTAGGAGAAGAGCTGCCCACTGTAAAAAAAAMAAAAACAGAACGGAACATTTACACATACAGCATTGCCTGTTCATGGTCTTTGTGAGATCYTTGTTCCTCACTCAAAACTTTCAACAAGGGCCGTGTCCATGTGTCAGTTTGTGTATTGCACTAGTCTCTCATAGTTGTCAGTGACTGTATGAATTACAATTAAAAAGCTTGAACAACAGATCAGACATGAATATATTTATTTTGATGTAACAACAGAACATTGGAAAAACAAGGGTCATAATAAACTATGGAACATATTCAACCCTATAGCTATAGTATGAGACAGTTCTGTTACGAATGGACCACTTACTGGTAGATGACATGGCACCCCTGTTCACTTTACAGTGCACTACTTTTGACCAAGGCCAATAGCAGTCTGGTCAACAGTAGTGCACTATATAGTTGACAGGCTACCATTTGACCTTGTATTTAGGTGGAAGGTGGATTCAGAAATGCTGGGGGAAAAATAGATAATTTTGTTTGTAGATTCTGAAGGTATGTGGCAGACTGTTGTTTGTAGATTCTGAAGGTATGTGGCAGACTGTTATTTGTAGATTCTGAAGGTATGTGACAGACTGTTGTTTGTAGATTCTGAAGGTATGTGGCAGACTGTTATTTGTAGATTCTGAAGGTATGTGGCAGACTGTTATTTGTAGATTCTGAAGGTATGTGACAGACTGTTGTTTGTAGATTTCTGAGGTATGTGACAGACTGTTGTTTGTAGATTCTGAAGGTATGTGACAGACTGTTGTTTGTAGATTCTGAAGGTATGTGGCAGACTGTTGTTTGTAGATTCTGAAGGTATGTGGCAGACTGTTGTTTGTAGATCTCTGAGGTATGTGTAGATGCTTGTTGTGTTAGATTCTGAAGTTTTGTATTGTTATTTTTGCATCATGTAAGGTGCTTACTCAAACAGAGCTCAGTTTATTGAGCTAAAGGGGCAATCTGGGATTTGACTCATTTCAAAACATGGTTAAAACATTTCAATCTCACAGATGGACTTGCCTCCATAGCCCTGTTTATACATTAGGGAGTGGCTATCCCTCAGCTGTTTACCAAAAGTGGCGTGGTGACTGCTTTGTTGTTGTCCGAATCCCAGATTGTTCTTTAAAAAACACGAGACGCTTCTGGGTGACGTTTCCTAGATACAGATCTAGAATCCACTTCCCCTCAACAATTACAAAAACTGCACCAAGATCAGCGTCTAGGGGCAATTTCACCCTACACCACAACCAGGCAGCCTCACTTCTCCGTCAGCACCTGGCGGTCTCCGCCAAGGACTTGCGGGGCTCGTTGGGGGCGGGATCTTCAGATCAGTAGGCTCCACCCCACACCTCCGTGGCGTACTCGGCGATGGTGCGGTCGCTAGAGAACTTTCCGGAAGCAGCGATATTCTTGATCGCCATCTGCGTCCACTCCTTAGGATTCTATTAAGAAACAACATGAATAATATGTATACTGTATGTCATCATATAATACAAAATTATCATTTATAATATATATTATCATAGTATATATAAGTAAAGTGTACTTACACTTTGGTCACTGAAAGTAAGTGCATTCAGTTAAGGTAGCTAAAGACAACGACATCTCCAAGGTAGCCAAGACAACGACATCTCCAAGGTAGCCAAGACAACGACATCTCCAAGGTAGCCAAGACAAGACGACAGCGACATCTCCAAGGTAGCCAAGAACGACATCTCCAAGGTAGCCAAGACAACGACATCTCCAAGGTAGCAAGACAACGACATCTCCAAGGTAGCCAAGACAACGACATCTCCAAGGTAGCCAAGACAACGCACATCTCCAAGTAGCCAGACAACACATCTCAAGGTAGCCAAGACAACCACATCTCCAAGGTAGCCAAGACAACGACATCTCCAAGGTAGCCAAGACAACGACATCTCCAAGGTAGCCAAGACAAACGACAATCTCCAAGGTACCAAGACAACAGATCTCACAGTAGCAAACAACGACATCTCCAAGGTAGCCAAGACAACGACATCTCCAGGAAGCAAGACAACGACATCTCCAAGGTAGCTAAGAACAACCTACATCTCCAAGGTAGCTAAGACAACCACATCTCCAAGGTACGCTAAGACAACCACATCTCCAAGGTAGCTAAGACAACCACATCTCCAAGGTAGCCAAGACAACACAATCTCCAAGGTAGCCAAGACAACCACATCTCCAAGGTAGCTAAGACAACCACATTCAAGGTAGCTAAGACAACACATCTCCAAGGTAGCCAAGACAACCACATCTCCAAGGTAGCTAAGACCAACAATATTCCAAGGTAGCCAAGACAACCACATCTCCAGGTAGCCAAGACAACGACATCTCCAAGGTAGCTAAGACAACCACATCTCCAAGGTTAGCTAAGACAACCACATCTCCAAGGTAGCTAAGACAACCAATCTCCAAGGTAGCAACAACGACATCTCCAAGGTAGCTAAGACTAACACTCCGCAAGTAGCAGACAACGACATCTCCAAGGTAGCTAAGCAACCACATCTCCAGGTAGCCAAGACAACGACATACACTTCTACAGTGCATTCGGAAAGTATTCAGTATCCACATTTTGTTACGTTACAGCCTTACTCAAAAATGTATTGAATAAAACAATTTCCTCATCAATCTACACACAATACCCCATAATGACAAAGCGAAAACAGATTTTTAGACATTTATATAAAAAAAAAAACCTTATTTACATAAGTATTCAGACCTTTGCTATGAGACTCGAAATTGAACTCAGTTGCATCCTGTTTCCATTGATCATCCTTGAGATGTTTCTACAACTTGATTGGAGTCCACCTGTGGTAAATTCAATTGATTTGTACATGATTTGGAAAGGCACACACCTGTCTATATAAGGTCCACAGTTGACAGTGCATGTCAGAGCAAAAACCAAGCCATGAGGTCGAAGGAATTGTCCGTAGAGCTCCGAGACAGGATTGTGTCGAGGCACAGATCTGGGGAAGGGTACTAAAAAGTGTCTCCGCATTGAAGGTCCCCAAGAACACAGTGGTCTCCATCATTCTTAAAAGGAAGACGTTGTAACCACCAAGCTCTTCCTAGAGCTGGCCGCCTACCCAAACTGAGCAATCGGGGGAGAATAACTTGCCCAGGGATTGCGTTTGAAAATTAGCTGGCTGGCTAAAACCGGCACTTTACTGAAACGTTGATTAAATGTGCACTGTCCCTGTAAAAATAAAATAAACTCAAACTCAAGGGCCTTGGTCAGGGAGGTGACCAAGAACCCGATGTCTCTCTGACAGAGCTCCAGAGTTCCTCTATGGAGATGGGAGAAGCTTCCAGAAGGACATCCATCTCTGCAGCACTGCACCAATCAGGCCTTAAATGGTAGTGTAAGCCAGACGGAAGCCACTCCTTAGTAAAAGGCACATGACAGCCCGCTTTGCCAAAAGGCACCTAAAGGACTCTCAGACCATGAGAAACAAGATTCTCCAGTCTGATGAAACCAAGATGGAACTCTTTGGCCTGAATGCCAAGCATCACGTCTGGAGGAAACCTGGCACCATCCTTACGGTGAAGCATGGTGGTGGCAGCATCATGCTGTGGGATGTTTTTCAGTGGCAGGGACTGGGAGTCTAGTTTGATCGAGGGAAAATGAACAGAGCAAAGTACAGAGAGATCCTTGATGAAAAACAGGTACCTGAATAGCTGGCAGCGACGCTCCCCATCCAACCTTACAGAGCTTGAGAGGATCTGCAAGAAGAATGGGAGAAACTCCCCAAAATACAGGTGTGCCAAGTGTATCGTTCATACCAAGAGGACTCGAGGCTGTAATCACTGAAAAGGTGCTTCAACAAAGTACTGAGTGAAGGGTCTGAATACTTATGAAAATTTATATTTTAGGTTCAAATGTTTTTGTAGAAACCAGTTTTTCTTTGTCATTATGGGTTATTGTGATTGTCATTATGGGTTATTGTATGTCTATGGTTATTGTGTTCATTATGGGTTATTGTGTGTAGATTGATGAAGAAAACACGTAATCAATTTTAAGATAAGGCTGTAACGTAACAAAATGTGGATAAAGTCAAGGGGTCTGAAAACTTTCCGAATGCACTGTATATACACAAAAGTAGTGGACACCCCTTCAAATTAGTGGATTTGGTATTTCAGCCACACCGTTGCTGACAGGTGTATAACATCGAGCACACAGCCATGCAATTCCATAGACAAACATTGGCGTAGAATGGCCCATACTGAAGAGCTCAGTGACTTTCAATGTGGCACAGTCATAGGATGCCACCTTTCCAACAAGTCAGTTCGTCAAATTTCCTACCCTTAGAGCTGCCCCGGTCAACTAAGTTCTGTTATTGTGAAGTGGAAACGTCTAGGAGCAACAACGGTTCAGTCGCGAAGTGGTAGGCCACACAAGCTCACAGAATGGAACCGG
>NW_019944038.1:40041-46866 GCF_002910315.2 Salvelinus sp. IW2-2015 | reverse complement strand
TGCGTCTGAAGTGTAGTATACTCCCTGTTCACGTCTGTGATCTATTGGTGCGCGGTAGCACAACGACCTAATGAAGCGTGGTGGGAACTCTAAATGGGGTGTCAGGTAAGGTAGAAGGATGTGATGCCTTCCTAAGCCTCGCAACGCCTCCAACTCAATATTCCAAAGTTTGCGGATGCACTGACCACGTGGTCAGGCTCGTCAAATAAGAAAGCACAATCATTGGATGCAGACGTGAGTGCCTAAGAAGGGGCGATAGTAATTTAGCTTGATTCCACACAATTTCAACTTTGCCTTTGATGGACATCGACGTAGACGCCTATCTCAGGGAGGAGGTGAGGCCCTAGTGAGAGTCATGGTGACACGCCAGGAAGGTGTGGTAGTCCAGGTACTGGGATAAAGAGAATGACGATGAATACACTCTACAGTGCATTCGGAAAGTATTCAGTATCCACATTTTGTTCGTTACAGCCTTACTCAAAAATGTATTGAATAAAACAATTTCCTCATCAATCTACACACAATACCCCATAATGACAAGCGAAACAGATTTTTAGACATTATATATAAAAAATCCTTATTTACATAAGTATTCAGACCTTTGTATGAGACTCGAAATTGAACTCAGTTGCATCCTGTTTCCATTGATCATCCTTGAGATGTTTCTACAACTTGATTGGAGTCCACCTGTGGTAAATTCAATTGATTGACATGATTTGGAAAGGCACACACCTGTCTATATAAGGTCCCACAGTTGACAGTGCATGTCAGAGCAAAAACCAAGCCATGAGGTCGAAGGAATTGTCCGTAGAGCTCCGAGACAGGATTGTGTCGAGGCACAGATCTGGGGAAGGTACTAAAAAGTGTCTCCAGCATTGAAGGTCCCCAAGAACACAGTGGTCTCCATCATTCTTAAAAGGAAGACGTTGTAACCACCAAGACTCTTCCTAGAGCTGGCCGCCTACCCAAACTGAGCAATCGGGGGAGAATAACTTGCCCAGGGATTGCGTTTGAAAATTAGCTGGCTGGCTAAAACCGGCACTTTTACTGAAACGTTGATTAATGTGCACGTCCTGTAAAAAATAAAATAAACTCAAACTCAAGGGCCTTGGTCAGGGAGTGAACAAGAACCCGATGGTCTCTCTGACAGAGCTCCAGAGATCCTCTATGGAGATGGGAGAACTTCCAGAAGGACATCCATCTTGCAGCACTGCACCAATCAGGCCTAAATGGTAGTGTAGCCAGACGGAAGCCACTCCTTAGTAAAAGGCACATGACAGCCCGCTTTGCCAAAAGGCACCTAAAGGACTCTCAGACCATGAGAAACAAGATTCTCCAGTCTGATGAAACCAAGATGAACTCTTTGGCCTGAATGCCAAGCATCCGTCTGGAGGAAACCTGGCACAATCCTTACGGTGAAGCATGGTGGTGGCAGCAGCATGCTGTGGGGATGTTTTTCAGTGGCAGGGACTGGGAGTCTAGTTTGATCGAGGGAAAGATGAACAGAGCAAAGTACAGAGAGATCCTTGATGAAAAACAGGTACCTGAAAATAGCTGTGCAGCGACGCTCCCCATCCAACCTTACAGAGCTTGAGAGGATCTGCAGAGAAGAATGGGAGAAACTCCCCAAAATACAGGTGTGCCAAGCTTGTATCGTCATACCCAAGAGGACTCGAGGCTGTAATCACTGCAAGGTGCTTCAACAAAGTACTGAGTGAAGGGTCTGATAACTTATGAAAATTTTATATTTTAGGTTCAAATGTTTTTGTAGAAACCAGTTTTTGCTTTGTCATTATGGGTTATTGATGATGTCATTATGGGTTATGTGATGTCATTATGGTTATTGTGATGTCATTATGGGTTATTGTGTGTAGATTGATGAAGAAAACACGTAATAATTTAGAAATAGGCTGTAACGTAACAAAATGTGGATAAAGTCAAGGGGTCTGAAAACTTTCGCAATGCACTGTATATACACAAAAGTAGTGGACACCCTTCAAATTAGTGGATTTGGCTATTTCAGCCACACCGTTGCTGACAGGTGTATAACATCGAGCACACAGCCATGCAATCTCCATAGTCAAACATTGGCAGTAGAATGGCCCGTACTGAAGAGCTCAGTGACTTTCAACGTGGCACAGTCATAGGATGCCACCTTCCAAACAAGTCAGTTCGTCAAATTTCCAGCCCTGCTAGAGCTGCCCGTCGAACTAAGTTCTGTTATTGTGAAGTGGAAACGTCTAGGAGCAACAACGGTTCAGCCGCGAAGTGGTAGACCACACAAGCTCACAGAATGGAACGGCGAGTGCTGAAAGCGCATAAAGTAAAAATAATCTGTCCTCGGTTGCAACACTCACTACCGAGTTCCAAACTGCCTCTGGAAGTCATAATGATGATTACCTGATACAGTCGTTATTAACTAGAGGTACATGAGGGATAATGATTATTACCTGATATAGTCGTTATTAACTAGAGGTACATGGGGGATAATGATGATTACCTGATATAGTTGGCTGACTTTCTCCTGGCACTTTATGTAGCCCTCGTAGTCTGCAAACACCTTGAAGCTGAAGACGGAGACAGTCAATGCCAAGACCACCGACACACAGCAGCAGACAGTGAAGTGACTGTACCTACCGGTCGTGGTTGAAGAGCATGTTGGTGACGTCTTTGAAGAGCTCTGGTTGTTTGGGGCTGAAGAATCCTTCCTGAATCTGGTCAATGGCCTGCTTCAGTTCTGGGATGTTGTTGTAATACGTCACGGCATCGTAGCTTTAGGAGGAGAGAACAGAGTAGAAACAGGTCTCACAACAGACCTGGAATAATAATAATAATAWWTMWWTTTTTTTTTAATGAAGTAAACAATGCTAAAATGAACTATAAAGTCAATGAAGTTTTGCGTCACCCAACTTGACGGTATTGTTGATCATCGTGCAACGTTGCATAACGTGGAACCCATCGACACTGTATTAGATTGTGGAAAACCCTACCCATCTATGCCAAATTGTGTGTATTCCCCCTCTACGTCCATCTGTATGTGTGTCTGTGGTCCCCCTCTACATCCATCTGTATGTGTCTGTGGTCCCCCTCTACATCCATCTGTATGTGTCTGTGGTCCCCCTCTACGTCCATCTGTATGTGTCTGTGGTCCCGGCCTCTAGTCATCTGTATTGTCTGTGGTCCCCCTCTACGTCCATCTGTATGTGTCTGTGGTCCCCTCTACGTCCATCTGTATGTGTGTTGGGTCCCCCTCTACGTCATCTGTATGTGTGTCTGTGTCCCCTCTACGTCCATCTGTATGTGTCTGTGGTCCCCCTCTACGTCCATCTGTATTTGTCTGTGTTCCCCTCTACGTCCATCTGTATGTGTCTGTGGTCCCCCCTCTACGTCCATCTGTGTGTGTCTGTGGTCCCCCTCTACATCCATCTGTGTGTGTCTGTGGTCCCCTCTACATCCATCTGTGTGTGTCTGTGGTCCCCTCTACATCCATCTGTGTGTGTCTGTGGTCCTCTACATCCATCTGTGTTGTCTGTTGGTCCCCCTCAGATCCATCTGTATGGTGTCTGTGGTCCCCCTCTACATCCATCTGTATGTATGTCTGTGGTCCCCTCTACGTCCATCTGTGTGTGTGTGTGGTGTCAGTATGCGTTTGTCTGTGTGTGTGTTACCCTGTACGTCATCTGTGTGTGTCTGTGGTCCCCTCTACGTCCATCTGTGTGTGTGTGTCAGTCAGTATGCGTTGTCTGTGTGTGTGTTACCGCCTGTACGTCCATCTGTGTGTGTGTGTGTGTGTGTCAGTCAGTTTGGGTCTGTCGGTCTGTGGTCCCCCTCTAGCGTCCATATGTATGTGTGTCTGTGGTCCCCTCTACGTCCATCTGTATGTGTGTCTGTGTCCCTCTACGTCCATCTGTATGTGTGTCTGTGGTCCCCTCTAACGTCCATCTGTATGTGTGTCTGTGGTCCCCTCTACGTCCATCTGTATGTGTGTCTGTGGTCCCCCTCTACGTCCATCTGTATGTGTGTCTGTTGGTCCCCCTCTACGTCCATCTGTATGTGTGTCTGTGGTCCCCTCTACGTCCATCTGTATGTGTGTCTGTGGTCCCTCTACGTCCATTCTTATGTGTGTCTGTGGTCCCCTCTACGTCATCTGTAGTGTGTTGTGTCCCCTCTACGTCATGTGTGTCTGTGGTCCCTCTACGTCCATTGTGGGTGTGTGTGTCAGTCAGTATGCGTTTGTCTGTGTGTGTATTACCCCTGTACGTCCATCTGTGTGGTGTGTGTGTGTCAGTCAGTTTTGTGTCTGTCTGTCTGTGGTCCCCTCTACATCCATCTGTGTGTGTGTGTGTGTCCTTCTACATCCATCTGGTTGTGTGTGTGTGTGTGTGTGTGTGTGTGTGTGTGTGTGTGTGTGTGTGTGTGTGTGGTGTGTAGTATGCGTCTGTCTGTGTGTGTTACCCCTGTACGTCCATCTGTGTGTGTGTGTGTGTGTGTGTGTGTGTGTGTGTCAGTATGCGTCGTCTGTGTGTGTGTTACCCCTGTACGTCCATCTCTCTGTGTGTGTGTGTTACCTCCGTACGTCCATCTCTGTGTGGTGTGGTGTTACCCCTGTACGTCATGCTGTGTGGTGTGTGTTACCCCTGTACGTCCATCTGTGGTGTGTGGTGGTTACCCCTGTACGTCCTCTGTGTGTTGTGTGTGTTACCCCTCTACGTCCCTCTGTGTGGTGTGTTTACCCTGACGTCCTCTGTGTCTGTCTGTGTGTGTGTTACCCCTGTACGTCCCCACTGTGTGTGTTGTGGTGTGTGTTCCCCTGTACGTCCCTCTGTGTTTGTCTGTGTGTGTGTTACCTCTGTACGTCCATCTGTGTGTGTGTGTGTTCCCTCTACGTCATCTGTGTGTGTGTGTGTTCACCTCTACGTCCACTCTGTGTGTGTGTGTTACCCCTCTACGTCCATCTCTGTGTGTTGTGTGTGTTACCCCTCTACGTCCCTCTGTGTGTGTGTGTTACCCCTCTACGTCCTCCTGTGTTGTGTGTTACCCCTCATCGTCCTCTGTGTCTGTGTGTGTTCCACCCTCTACATCCCTCTGTGTTGTGTGTGTTCCTCTACTCCCTCTGTGTGTGTGTGTGTTACCCGCTTACGTCCGTCTGTGTGTGTGTGTTTACCCCCTCTCACGTCCTCTGTGTGTGTGTGTGTTCCCCCTCTACGTCCCTCTGTGTGTGTGTGTTACCCCTCTACGTCCATCTCTGCCACGTCCTCCACCCTCATGCCGAAGATGAACATGTTCTCCTCTCCAGCCTCCTCTGCCATCTCTACGTTGGCTCCGTCCATGGTGCCGATGGTGAGCGCTCCGTTCAGCATGAACTTCATGTTGCCAGTGCCTGACGCCTCCGTGCCAGCTGTGGAGATCTGCTCAGACAGGTCCGTGGCTGGGATKACTGTAGGTGGAAAATAGATGACAGAAAAACTGATCTCTCTAATACATGTATTTGTCTGTTTGTTGTGTTCCAGATGGCACCCTATTTGCTTAATAGGGCACTACTTCCCATAGGGCTCTGGTCAAAAGTAGGGCACTATATAGGGTATTAGAATGCCTTTTGGGATGCACATCGAGATACAAGGACAATGATGATACTTTCTCACTGAAATAAAGTTTTTTTTAGGGGGGGGGTGTCATGAGATGGTAAGCCATTATAAGGGGATCCTACGAAGTCTTATGAAGCATAATAACTGCTTCATAATGCATTATACCTGTCTGCTTTAAGTGTTAACATACCTTTCTCAGCCAGAGAGACTGTAGTTCTCCAGGTAGATATATAGTGGATAGATACAGTACCGTTTTCCAGGTAGATATATATAGTAGATGGTACCTTTCTCAGCCAGAGAGACTCTGTAGATATATAGTAGATAGACACAGTACCGTTCTCCAGGTAGATATATATAGTAGATAGATATAGTAGATAGTACCTTTCTCAGCCAGGGAGACTCTGTAGTTCTCCAGGTAGATGACCTTCAGTTTGCTGCCCACCACTGGGTCTTTGTTGACCACATGTCCGACGGCCGTGATCAGCTTAATGATCTTCTTGGCCATGTGATACCCTGGGGCAGCCTGTAGGGGGAGACGACGCTCTCAAAATCAAATCAAATGTATTTATAAAGCCCTTCTTTCATCAGCTGATATCTCAAAGTGCTGTACAGAAACCCAGCCCAAAACCCCAAACAGCAAGCAATACTGGTGTAGAAGCACGGTGCATGGTGAACGTGGCTAAAGATGGAAGACTTCAGAAATATGTTTATATATTTTATTTATAATTCTTATTTACAATGACKGCCTACCCCGGGCCAAACCCGGTCGATGCTGGGCCAATAGCGCGCCGCCCTATGCGACTCCCAATCACRGCCGGATGTGATACAGCCTGGATATGATGTCATTGTTTCAGCATTATCGTCTTGAGTTTTTAAAACTACAGGTTTGCGATATGGTTAAATGTGCCAATAAATCAACACAATCTACTTTTTCGGGTTTTACAAATTGCAGGCGTCTTGAAGCTAAAATTGGGATCACGTATACTCTGCTACTGACCATACAAACAATCTGAAAGAGTAACACAGAGCCACGTACGATACGGAGAACTAAACCAGGAATGTGTGGTAAGTACATGGGGGCCGCCATCTTTATACACCTCAGCTGTTCTCCTTTATGAGTCCCAAATGGCACCYTAAACTTTTTCCCTTTTATAGGGCTCTACTCCAGACCGGGGCTCTACTCCAGACCGGGGCTCTACTCCAGACCGGGGCTCTACTCCAGACCGGGGCTCTACTCCAG
>NW_019944038.1:30738-37595 GCF_002910315.2 Salvelinus sp. IW2-2015 | reverse complement strand
CGGGTGTTGTCTGTGGTCCCCTCTACGTCCATCTGTATGTGTGTCTGTGGTCCCCTCTACGTCCATCTGTATTGTGTCTGTGTCCCCCTCTACGTCCAATCTGTATTTGTCTGTGTTCCCCTCTACGTCCATCTTGTATGTGTCTGTGGTCCCCCTCTACGTCCATCTGTGTGTGTCTGTGGAGTCCCCCTCTACATTCCGATCTGTTGTGTGTCTGTTGGTCCCCCTCTACATCCATCTGTGTGTGTCTGTGGTCCCCTCTACATCCATCTGTGTGTGTCTGTGGTCCCCCCTCTACATCCATCTTGCTGTGTCTGTGGTCCCCTCTACATCCATCTGTATGTGTGTCTGTGGTCCCCTCCTACATCCATCTGTATGTAATGTCTGTGGTCCCCCTCTAGTCATCTTGTGTGTGTGTGTGTTCAGTATGCGTTTGTCTGTGTGTGTGTTACCCCTGTACGTCCATCTGTGTGTGTCTGTGGTCCCCTCTACGTCCATCTGTGTGTGTGTGTCAGTCAGTATGCGTTTGTCTGTGTGTGTGTTACCCCTGTACGTCCATCTGTGTGTGTGTGGTGTGTGTGTGGTCAGTCATTTGGTGTCTGTCGGTCTGTGGTCCCCTCTAACGTCCATCTTGTATGTGTGTCTGTGGTCCCCTCTACGTCCACTGTATGTGTGTCTGTGGTCCCCTCTACGTCCATCTGTATGTGTGTCTGTGGTCCCCCTCTACGGCCATCTGTATGTGTGTCTGTGGTCCCCTCTACGGTCCATCTGTATGTGTGTCTGTGGTCCCCTCTACGTCAATCTGTATGTGTGTCTGTCCCCCTCTACGTCCATCTGGTATGTGTGTCTGTGGTCCCCCTCTACGTCCATCTGTATGTGTGTCTGTGGTCCCCTGCTATCCATCTGTATGTGTGTCTGTGTCACCTCTACGTCCATCTGTATGTGTGTCTGTGGTCCCTCTACGTCCATCTGTGTGTGTCTGTGGTCCCCCTCTACGTCCATCTGTGTGTGTGTGTCAGTCAGTATGCGTTTGTCTGTGTGTGTATTACCCTGTACGTCCATCTGTGTGTGGTGTGGTGTCAGTCAGTTTTGTGTCTGTCTGTCTGTGGTCCCTCTACACATCTTGTGTGTGTCTGTGGTCCCCCTCTACATCCATCTGTGTGTGTGTGTGTGGTGTGTGTGTGTGTGTGTGTGTGTGTGTGTGTGTGTGTGTGTGTGTGTGTCAGTATGCGTCTGTCTGTGTGTGTTACCCTGTACGTCCATCTTGTGTGTGTGTGTGTGTCTGTGTGTGTGTGTGTGTCAGTAATTGCGTCTGTCTGTGTGTGTGTTACCCCTGTACGTCCATCTCTGTGTGTGTGTGTTACCCCTGTACGTCCATCTCTGTGTGTGTGTGTTACCCCTGTACGTCCATCTCGGGTGTGTGTTACCCTGTAGTCCATCTGTGTTGTGTGTGTACCCCTGTACGTCCATCTGTGTGTGTGTGTGTTACCCCTCTACGTCCCTCTGTGTGTGTGTGTTACCCCTGTACGTCCTCTGTGTCTGTCTGTTGTGTGTGTTACCCCTGTACGTCCTCTGTGTGTGTGTGTGTGTGTGTTACCCTGTACGTCCTCTGTGTTTGTCTGTGTGTGTGTTACCCTGTACGTCCATCGTGTGTGTGTGTGTTACCTGTACGTCCATCTGTGTGTGTTGTGTTACCCTCTACGTCCCTCTGTGTGTGTGTTACCCTGTACGTCCATCTGTGTGTGTGTGTTTACCCTCTACGTCCCTCTGTGTGTGTGTGTACCCCTCTACGTCCTCTGTGTGTGTGTGTTACCCCTCTACGTCCCTCTGTGTGTGTGTGTTACCCCTCTACGTCCTCTGGTGTGTTGTGACCCCTCTACGTCCCTCTGTGTGTGTGTGTTACCCTGTACGTCCATTCTGTGTGTGTGGTTACGCCCTCTACGTCCCTCTGTGTGTGGTGTTACCCTCTACGTCCCTCTGTGTGTGTGTGTTACCCCTCTACGTCCCTCTGTGTGTGTTGGTTACCCTCAGTCCCTCTGTGTGTGTGTGTTACCCTCTACGTCCATTCTCGCCACGTCCTCCACCCTCATGCCGAAGATGAACATGTTCTCCTCTCCAGCCTCCTCTGCCATCTCTACGTTGGCTCCGTCCATGGTGCGCGATGGTGAGCGCTCCGTTCAGCATGAACTTCATGTTGCCAGTGCCTGACGCCTCCGTGCCAGCTGTGGAGATCTGCTCAGACAGGTCCGTGGCTGGGATTACTGTAGGTGGAAAATAGATGACAGAAAAACTGATCTCTCTAATACATGTATTTGTCTGTTTGTTGGTGTTCCAGGATGGCACCCTATTTGCTTAATAGGGCACTACTTCCCATAGGGCTCTGGTCAAAAGTAGGGCACTATATAGGGTATTAGAATGCCTTGTGATGCAATTCGAGATACAAGGACAATGATGATACTTTCTCACTGAAATAAAGTTTTTTGGAGGGGGGGGGGGGGTCATGAGATGGTAAGCCATTATAAGGGGATCCTACGAAGTCTTATGAAGCATATAACTGCTTCATAATGCATTACACTGTCTGCTTTAACTGTTAACATACCTTTCTCACCAGAGACCCCTGTCAGTTTCTCCAGGTAGATATTATAGATATTACCTTTCTCAGCCAGAAAGACTGAGCTCGTAGATATATAGTGGATAGTACAGTACGTTCTCCGGTAGATATATATAGTAGATATTACTTTCTCAGCCAGGAGACTGTAGTTCCAGGTAGTATGGATAGTACAGTAGCCCAGGTAGAATATAGTACTTTCTCAGCCAGGGAGACTCTGTATTCTCCAGGTGAGTATAGTATATATAGTAGATGATCAGTACCTTTCTCTGGGTAGATACTATAGTAGATATATAGTAGATAGATACAGTACTGTAGATCATAAGACTTCTCGCCAGGAGACGGTTTCAGGAGATATATATGGATGTGTGACTAGATACTTTTGCACTGTATATAGTAGATAGTACCTTTCTCAGCGGGAGGAACTCTGTAGTTCTCCAGTAGATGACCTTCAGTTTGCTGCCCACCACTGGTCTTTGTTGACCACATGTCCGACGCCGTGATCAGCTTTAAGATCTTCTTGCATGTGATACCCTGGGCAGCCTGTAGGGGAGACGACGCTCTCAAATCAAATCAAATGTATTTATAAAGCCCTTCTTTCATCACTGATATCTCAAAGTGGTACAGAAACCCAGCCCAAAACCCCAAACAGCAAGCAATACTGCGTGTAGAAGCACGGTGCATGGTGAACGTGGCTAAAGATGGAAGACTTCAGAAATATGTTATATATTTTATTTATAATTCTTATTTACAATGACTGGCCTACCCCGGGCCAAACCGGTCGATGCTGGGCCAATAGCGCGCCGCCTATGGACTCCCAATCCGGCCGGATTGTGATACAGCCTGGATATGATGTCATTGTTTCAGCATTATCGTCTTGAGTTTTTTAAACTACAGGTTTGCGATATGGTTAAATGTGCCAATAAATTCAACACAATCTACTTTTCGGTTTACAAATTGCAGCGTCTTGAAGCTAAAATTGGATCACGTATACTCTGCTACTGACCATACAAACAATCTGAAAGAGTAACACAGAGCACGTACCGATACGAGAACTAAAACAGGAATGTGGGTAAGTACATGGGGGCCGCCACTTTTATACACCTCCAGCTGTTCTCCTTTATGAGTCCCAAATGGCACCCTAAACTTTTTCCCTTTTATAGGGCCTCTACTCCAGACCGGGCTCTACTCCAGACCGGGGTCTCTCAGAGGCTCTACCTCAGACCGGGGCTCTACTCCAGACCGGGCTCTACTCCAGACCGGGGCTCTACTCCAGACCAGGGTCCACAGGGCTGCTACTCCAGACCGGGCTCTACCTCCACCAGCGGCTTCTACTCCAGACCAGGGCTCTACTCCAGACCAGGGCTACTGCGCAGGGCCTCTCTACCAGCCAGGGCTCTACTCCAGACGGGTCCACGGGGCTCTACTCCAGACGGGGCTCTACTCCAGACCGGGGCCTACTCCAGACGGGGCTCTACTCCAGACCGGGGCTCTACTCCAGACCGGGCTCTACTCCAGACGGGGCTCTACTCAACCAGGGCCGTTCCAGAGGGGCTCTACTCCAGACCGGGGCTCTACTCCAGACCGGGGCTCTACTCCAGACGCGCTCTACTCCAGACCGGCTCTTACTCCAGAGACCGGGGCTCTCTACTCCAGACCGGGGCTCTACTCCGACCGGGCTCTACTCCAGACCGGGCTCTACTCCAGACCAGGCTCTACTCCAGACCGGGCTTCTACTCCAGACCAGGGCTCTACTTCAGACCAGGGCTCTACTTCAGACAGGGCTTACTTCAGACCAGGCTCTACTGTCCAGACCAGGGCTCTACTCCAGACCAGGGGCTCTACTCAGACCGGGCTCTACTCCAGACAGGGGCTCTACTTCAGACGCAGGGGGCTTCCACAGGCGCTACTCCAGACCAGGGGCTCTACTCCAAGACCAGGGGTCCACGGGGCTCTACTTCAGACCGGGGTCCATAGGGCTCTGGTAAAACTTTATGCACTAAATAGGGAATAGGGTGCCATTTCAGACACAGCACTTTCATCCTCTCTCCTTGCCTCCTTCTCAAAACCAATCTGAGGAGAAGATCCACAGTTCCTTCCTTAGAGCCTTCTCCTCCAATTAATTTGAAAAGGACGAGAGGGGAGAGTACGTGGGGAATCGTGGGAAGACTCATTGMGAAAGAGTCCTAGGCTATTCAGGGAATGGGTTTTGAGTTGAGTGACTCACATACATACCTTACCACCAATGATCACAGTCCGGGGAACAAAAGGTGCTTTTGGGTTCTTCTTGATGCCTTCGAAAAAACAAACAAAATATTACTTGTTCACACTTTAAACAAGGTATTACATATTATAAATACTTAATGAAGCCTTAATAACCCTTTATAAGGCCTACATAGAAGCTTCACAAATCATTTATAAGCAGATGTCATTCTATAATCAAGGTGAATCCAGGTGAAAGCTATGATCCCTTATTGATGTCACTTGTTAAATCCACTTCTATCAGTGTAGATGAAGGGGAAGAGACAGGTTAAAGAAGGATTTTTAAGTGGTCTGTATAGGGGATAGGGTGCTGTGGTCTATATAGGGGATAGGGTGCTATGGTCTATATAGGGGATAGGGTGTCCCTTGGTAAGGACATTCAGAATGACGTACGGTTGTACATGGTGATAATGTGAAGGCAGTTGAGGAGCTGGCGCTTGTACTCGTGAATCCTCTTCACGTGGACGTCGAACATGGAGGACGGGTCGATGTTCACCTTGTACTCTTTCTCCAGGTACTGGGAAAACTTTACCTTGTTGTCCTGTGCACACAAATGCATAGATCACAACGGAAATGATTTGTAAAAGCTTTCTTGTGTTATTCTTGAGGACTTTATATGCAGTATAACTACTTATGCGGTTGAATTGTGTCTTTAAAATGTGAACAAAAACATGCCCCAACATGCCTTGTGTACCAAGGAACAAAATGGAATGGTGCAAACAATATTATATATATATATATAGGGGTCATTTTATGCCAATATTATTGTAAATATAACGAGTAGAACTCACAAATATGATCTGTTTCATGTTATGATCTGTTGCTAATTAATGATGGATCTGTTTCATGTTATGATCTGTTGCTAAATAAGTGGGAGGTTGATGTGGTAAGTCTTACCTGCTTGACATTAGAGACATCTCTAATGAAGGCATCATCATTGACCAGCTCATTGAGCTTCTGTAACTGACTGAGGTCTTTCACATATTCCTCCCCAATGGCCTAGAAACAAAGACAAAGTGCATGAACATGACATGGCAAATTAGAAAGAAAACAGAATAAGATAAAGCAACGGTCAAAGAGAGACAATGGTCAATAAAGATGCCAATTAAACCTCAGCGATTAGCTCAGCCAATCCCGGGTTACAGAGGAGGAGCCAGCGCCTAGGAGTGATGCCATTGGTCTTGTTCTGGAATTTATCCGGTTCTAATTCGCTGAAGTCTCGGAACCTTTCAAAACAAAAAGGAAATATTTTCTAGAATCTAAAAAGAGTTATTGGAGAGAGAAGATTGAAGACAGGGCTGTGTTCAATCGGGCACACCGTAGAAAAACAGTTCAAAGCGGTTTACAATGTAAAACAAAAATCAAGCTTTTCTGATTGGATAATTACAGACAGAACTTCAAAGTCAGTTTCAGTGTTTTCTTCCGTTTTGTGCCTACTGAACACGACCTAGACAAGACCCATCTTACACATCATTCTTGATGATGTTGGAGTGTATCTCTGCAACTCCGTTGACGGCGTGAGACCCCACGATGCACAGATGGGCCATGTTGACCCTCTTACCCCCGTCTTCCTCGATCAGAGACATCCTGCGTATCCTATCCAGGTCTCCTGGAAAGAGAGCTCCAATCCCCTGGGGCAACAGCAGAAACATTCAACCAGTCAGCTGGTCCCAATCTGCTCCACATCCCTCCTAAACCCTATGTAGTAAATCTGAACAGGCTGGACAGGTACAGTAGAAGCAGGGCATCGCTGTGGATTCCACCACAACTTCCATATTACACATCAACAAACGTGGACGAATTAGGGCCAAGAGGAGGAGTAGGGAGCTAATTGAGACGTACGGTCGCCTACCCCAGTGTCTACGGTAACCTACCCCCAGTGTCTACGGTAACCTACCCCCAGTGTCTATGGTACGGTCGCCAACCCCAGTGTCTACGGTAACCTACCCCCAGTGTCTACGGTAACCTACCCCCAGTGTCTACGGTA
>NW_019944038.1:26253-29726 GCF_002910315.2 Salvelinus sp. IW2-2015 | reverse complement strand
CCTACCCCCAGTGTCTACGCTACGGTCGCCTACCCCCAGTGTCTACGGTAACCGACCCCCAGTGTCTACGGTAACCGACCCCCAGTGTCTATGGTAACCTACCCCAGAGTCTACGCTACGGTAACCTACCCCCAGTGTCTACGCTACGGTAACCTAGCCCTAGTGTCTACGGTAACCGACCCCCAGTGTCTACGGTAACCTACCCCCAGTGTCTTTGAGTCTTGTAAGGGGGAACACATTTTAAGAGAAGTCATTTAACTATCAACATATTGACAATACGTACGTCCAGGTGTCCCTGGTTGATCCTGTAGATGATCTGGAGGTGCCTGGGCAGCAGGGTTTCCAGCAGACCAACGGGCCAGCGCTCCAGAGCCTCAGGAAGCACCGTGTGGTTGGTGTATGCAAAGGTCCGCTTGGTGATGGCCCACGCCTGAGGAGAGACAGGTTCCACTAATACAGTAAACATTTCCTGAACATTCACATTAAGACTTATGACTGTTAGCCAAAGTTAGTTGTATTTTCATAATAAGAAATGTCTTTAATATCATAATAACAATGTACAATATAATAATCTCTCTCTAACGCACAGTGTCCCAGTCAAGTTTCTCGACGTCCACAAAGACCCTCATGAGCTCTGGAATGGCCATCGCAGGATGAGTGTCATTCAGCTGGATGGCCACCTGTCAACACAATCAACCAAACAGATTTTTTTGTTGCGATTCAGACATCATAGAAAATTGATAATAGATCACAGGTAATCAATAAGTAACCTTCTCTGGGAAGCTGTCGAAAGACACCGGGCCGGTGGAGCCCTTCTTGGATATCTTGAAGCGTCGGATGATATCCTGGAGTGTGGCCGCCACCACAAAGTACTCCTGCTTTAGCCGCAGCTCCTTCCCTTCAAAGAACTACAACAATGAAGAAGGAGAGGAATCAAGAACTACAACCCCCACAAGAGGAGAGGAATCAAGAACTACAACAATGAAGGAGAGGAATCAAGAACTACAACCCCCACAAGAGGAGAGGAATCAAGAACTACAACATATGAGAGGAGAGGCAGGGATTAAGACTACATCAATGGAAGTCAGGAGTGAGAATCAAGAAACATAACCACAAGGGAGAAAGTGAATCAGAACTACAACACAGTTAGGAGAAGGAGAGGAATCAAGGATTATTGCACTAAGTTGCAAAGGAGCGAGAATCTAAGAACTCACAAGACATTGCACGTAAGGGTGCACGTATCTAGAACTACCACACAATGTATAGAATGGTGAGGAATTCACAGCCAACTCAACAATGAAGAAGGTGAGGAATCAAGAACTACAACAATGAAGAAGGTGAGGAATCAAGAACTACAACCCCCACAAGAGGAGAGGAATCAAGTCGTTAGGAACACACTAGCCCAGCATTTCCCAAACTCAGTCCTCGGGACCCCAAGTTGTGCACATTTAGGTTTTTGCCCTAACACTACACATTTCAATGATCAAAGCTTGATGATTAGTTGAATCAGCTGTGTAACACTAGGGTAAAACCCAAAAATGTGCACCCAGGGGGGGGCCCCGGGACCGAGTTTGGGAAACCCTGTACTAGCCTGTCCTCAGATGTGTTTACGCTGTCTTTTAAACCCCATGCGGTCAATTCTATGCCAACGTCCATAGGAGTTGGCTCTACAGCCGCGTACAAACAGATCTGGAACCAAGGCTACAAATATACCAGCCTGTCAAAAACGCACTCACACCTACGTGGCCAATGTGGAACTTACGTTATCGTTGGGGTAGAGGACACGAGAAATATTCTCTGCCAGATTCCTGTCCAGAACAGCTTGGATGTAATCTCCAACATTGACTGAGGAAAGATCATAGAAGTACATATAGGGTTAAAAAATACCACCCTTGTTTTTCAGAAATCCTGATTGGAGGATCCCGAATTTCCAGCTTATTTCCTGTTTTAGGGAATCTTTCATCGGGGATTTATGGAATACCTGGGAAGTTTAGTAAAGTTACCAGAAGTAGTTGAAGTTAGTTCCCCTCTAATCAGTGACAGATTTATACCTGGGACACCAGGTGGGTGCAATTATTATCAGGTAGAACAGAAAACCAGCAGGCTCCGGACCTCGTAGGGTCAGAGTTGAATAGGGTACCACAGTAGGAGTCATAATACCCATAAAACCTAGCAGTCAAAAAGGGAAATGGTTCCAATCGTTTTTCCCATAGGGGATAAAGTCCGAGTGCTCGCATCTGAAGTTAGGCTCCAAGCTAGCTCTGGTCCAGGGCGTTAATAAGGCTTGCTAACGCTGAACCTTCTTAGCAAGCCGCACTAACACCCTGGACCAGAGCTAGCTCTGATTAGGCAGGGTTAAAAGGTAAAGTCATCATCCTAGCCACTAACAGTCCTTCAGGTTGAAATCGTTGGGAGCTCTGGCAGACCACAGCCTCATGGTGTTGACTGTGTTGTTCATGTATCCAGGGATGGGTGTGTCATAGGGCATGGCCAGGACCACCTACAGAACACATTCAAGGCATGGGAAGAATTAGGATTGAGATTAAAATGAACTAATTAATCTCAACACATCATAGATATGCTGTACGTACAGGGTCACGCGGCAGGTAGCCTAGTGGTTAGAGGAGGCAGGTAGCCTAGTGGTTAGAGGAGGCAGGTAGCCTAGTGGTTAGAGCGTTGGACTAGTAACTGAAAGGTTGCTGGATCAAATCCCCGAGCTGACAAGGTCTGTCGTTCTGCCCCTGAACGAGGCAGTTAACCCACTGTTCCTAGGCCGTCATTGAAAATAATAATTTGTTCTTAACTGACTTGCCGAGTTAAATAAAGGTAAAATAAAAAGTCAAGGGAAGAATTAGGATTGAGATTAAAATGAACTATTTAATCTCAACACATAGAGATGCTGTACCTACAGGGTCAAGGCAAGGGAATGATTACTTTTTAATTTCTATATCATCGTAAATATCAGTAACGCTTAACATAAGTCTTCTTATACTTATGTAGTAACAATGTAATTGCGTAGTAACTTCAGTAATTGCATAGCAACTGCTAGTAGTATTATTATTAGTGTGTTACTAATTAAATGTATTATCATCATCATGATTAAATACCTGTGTATCCACCCATCTGGCCCCTTCCTTAGACTCCTCCACTCTGCCGTAGAAGTGCACTGGTAGCATGTACTCAGGGCGGGCCTTCTCCCAGGGGTTACCATGACGCAGCCAATCATCTGCCTCTTCCACCTAGGAACAAGGAATTTAACAGTGAATTTCAAATCGAAGAGTGACTAAGCAAAACTTCAATAGGAGTCAAAATAACCATGAAACCATAACCATAGCCCAGATCGGTTGTCTCCTTCTATAGCCTGGTCCCAGATCTGTAGTCTCCTTCTATAGCCTGGTCCCAGATCTGTTGTCTCCTTCTATAGCCTGGTCCCAGATCTGTTGTCTCCTTCTATAGCCTGGTCCCAGATCTGT
>NW_019944038.1:20471-25515 GCF_002910315.2 Salvelinus sp. IW2-2015 | reverse complement strand
TGGTCTCTTCTTGCCTGGCCCGTATTGCTTTAAGCCTGGTCCCAGATATGTTGTCTACTCCTATAGGCCTGGGTCCCAGATTATGTTGTCTCCTCCTATAGCCTGTCCCAGATCTGTTTGTCTCCTTCTATAGCCTGGGTCCCAGATATTGTTGTCTCCTCCTTATAGAGCCTGTGTCCCAAGATATGTTGTTCTCCTCCTATAGCCTGTCGCCAGATTCTGTGTGTCTCCTTCTACAGCCTGGTCCCAGGATCAGTTGTCTCCTTCAGTCTGGTCCAGATCTGTTGTCTCCTTCTTATAGCTGTCCCAGATCTGTTGTCTCCTTCTATAAGCCTGTCCCAGATCTTGTTGTCTTCCTTCTATAGCCTGGTCCCAGATCTGTAAGTCTCGCTTCTATAGCGCCTCGGTCCCAGATCTGTTGTCTCCTTCTTAAGCCTTGGGTCCCAATTCTGTTGTCTCCTTCTAAATAGCTGGTCCCAGATCTGTTGTCTCCTTCTGTATAGCCTGGGTCCCAGATCTTTGTCTCCTTCTATAGCCTTGGTCCAGATCTGTTGTTGTGATCTTGCCAACTCCATTTTGCTCATGTCAAGACCACTGGCATGATGGCACAAACAGAAGTGGCACTCAGGGTAATGGAAAACAATAGATATGAAGCATAATGGTCCATAGTACCACGTAGTAGTAGTATAGTAGATTATATGTATAGTTTCAGTATTAATATTATAAAAGAGTAGTATAGTATATACAGTACAGTCAAAACGTTTGGACACAGCTACTCATTCCAGGTTTCCTTCATGTCTTAAAGTAATGGACTGTCGTTTCTCTTTGCTTATATGAGGCTGTTTCTTGCCATCAATAGGACGTTGGTCTTTCAACAATTAGGGTTATCTTCTGTATAACCACCCCTACTTATCACAACACAAACTGATTGCTCAACCGCTTTAAGGAAAGGAAATTCCAGCAAATTAACTTAAGGCACACCTGTTAATTGAAATGCATTCCAGGTTGACTCACCTCATGAAGCTGGTTGAGAGAATGCCAAGATTGTGCAAAGCTGTCATCAAGGCAAAGGGTGGCTACTTTGAAGAATGTCAAATTTTAAATATTTTGGTTACACCTTTTTTGGTTACGACATGATTCCATGTGTTATTTGTATAGTTTTGATGTCTTGCACTATTTATTCTACAAGTAGAAAATGAGTAAAAATAAAGAAAAACTCCTTGAATAGTAGGTGTCCAAACTTTTGGCTGGTACTATATAATTATAGTATAGTTAGTATCTAGTAGCATTATATATTCAGTTGAAGTCAGAAGTTTACATACATTTAGGTTGAAGTCAATTTTTAAAACTTGTTTTTCAACCAACTCCACAAAATTTCTTGTTAGCAAACTATAGTTTTGCAAGTCAGTTAGGGACATCTACTTCGTGCATGACACAAGGAATTTTTCCAAACAACTGTTACAGAGATTATTTATAATTTACTGTATCACAATTCCAGTGGGTCAGAAGTTTACATACACTAAGTTGACTGTTGCCTTTAAACAGTTGGAAAAAATTCCCAGGAAATTATGTCAGATGGCTTTAAAGCTTCTGTTAGGCTAATTGACATCATTTGAGTCAATTGGAGGTGTACTGTGGATGTATTTTCAAGGCCTACAATCAATCTCAGTGCCTATTTGCTTGACATCATTGGGAAAATCAAAAGAAATCAGCCAAGACCTCAGAAAAAAATGGTTAGACCTCCACAAGTCTGGGTTCATCCTTGGGAGCAATTTCCAAACACCTGAAGGAACCATGTTTGATCTGTACAAACAATAGTACGCAAGTATAAACACCATGGGACCATGCAGCCATTATCCCGCTCAGGAAGGAGACGCGTTCTGTCTCCTAGAGATGAACGTACTTTGGTGCGAAAAGTGCAAATCAATCCCAGAACACAACAGCAAAGGACCTTGTGAAGATGCAGGAGGAAACAGGTATCAAAAGTATCTATATCCACAGTAAACGAGTCCTATAATCGACATAACCTGAAAGGCCACTCAGCAAGGAAGAAAGCATTGCTCAAAAACCATAAAAAAAGCCAGACTACGGTTGAACTGCACATGGGGACATTGCTACTTTTTAGAGAAATATCCTCTGGTCTGATGAAACAAAAATAGAACGTTTGGCCATATGACCATCATTATTGTTTGGAGGAAAAAGGGGAGTCTTGCAAGCCGAAGACACCACCCAACGTGAAGCACGGGGGTGCAAGCATCATGTTGTGGGGGTGCTTTGCTGCAGGAGGGACTGGTTGCACTTCACAAAATAGATGGCATCATGAGGAATGGAAAATTATGGGATATATAAATCAACATCTCAAGACATCAGTCAGGAAGTTTAAAGCTTGGTCGCCAATGGGTCTTCCAAATGGACAATGACCCCAAGCATACTTCCAAAGTTGTTGCAAATAGCTTAACGACACAAAGTCAAGGTATTGAGTAGCCATCACAAGCCCTGACCTCAATCCTATAGAAAATGTGTGGGCGCAGAACTGAAAAAAGCTGTGCGAGCAAGGAGGCCTACAAACCTGACTCAGTTACACCACCTCTGTCAGGAGGAGTGGCCAAAATTCACCCAACTTATTGTGGGAAGCTTGTGGAAGGTCACCTGAAACCTTTGACCCAAGTTAAACAATGTAAAGCAATGCTACCAAATCCTAATTGAGTGTATGTAAACTTCTGACCCACTGGGAAGTGGATGAAAGAAATAAAAGCATGAAATAAATAATTCTCTCTACTATTATTCTGACATGTGGTTTTCCACTTTAATTTTGAGTGTGACTCCAAATCCAGACCTCCATGGGTTGATAAATTTGATTTCCATTGATAATTTTTGTGTGATTTTGTTGTCAGCACATTCAACTATGTAAAGAAAAAAGTATTTAATAAGAATATTTCATTCATTCAGATCTAGGATGTGTTATTTTAGTGTTCCCTTTATTTTTTTGAGCAGTGTATATAGTAGTAGGTACAGAAGGCAGTTCATATTGAGAGTATGTTAAGCCTCTGCAGACTAAACTCTTTGAAGAGGCAAGTGTTACTGAGTGGATTATCCCGGCTGAATAAAATAATTAAATTAAGAAAGATTTAGACAGCCCTCTAGGGCAGGGTTTCTCAAACTTGGTCCTGGGGCCCCACCCTGGGAGAACGTTTAGTTTTTGTTGCCTTAGCACTACACAGCTAATTCAAAGAACCAGCTCATCATCACGCTTTGCTTATTTGAATCCAGGCTGGGTGGGGAGAGAGAGGAAGTGGGCCACCACAATGTTGCAGACCTGGGTTTAAATACTATTTGAAATCTTTCAAAAACTTTTAGTGTTTGCTCTAGTCTGCCTGGAGTGCCAGATGGGTGGGTTTTGCACTTTGGCAACTATTCTATAGATTCCATTGCACCAGACATGCTCAATCAAACACAGTTAAAGTATTTTAAATGATTTAGAATAGTTTTTGAACCCAGCTATGCAGTGTTAGCCAATCATTAACAGGAATGGGAGTTGCAGCCAACTGCCTCCTGTTCTCTGTTGTCGTAGTGTAACAATGCCTGTGTCCCAAACGGCACCCTATTCCCTATATAGTGCACTACTTTTCACCACAGCCCCCCCTGATCCCTAGTCAAAAGTAGTGCACTACGTAGGGAATAGGGTGCCATTTTGGACGTAGGCAGTGCCTGTTGCGCCAGCCGGTGGTTGGCTCAGAGGTTGAGAAAGCTATTGTGTTGTTGCCCTTCGTTAGACTCTGATAATGACCTACAGTCCCTTCTATACACGGCTGAGAGGTTTTGTCCTTTTTGAATTTGGCCTGTGTGTTTGCAGTGCAATGTAGTTTTGAACGCTGAAACTAGATTGTACTGATTATTCATTGACTGAAGTGAAGAGGCACGCAACCTGTACATCACAAAGTGTTTTAGAAATTATAGTGTACTGCAAAGAATGAAATCTTATCATACACCCCCCCCCCCCCAAAAAAATGCAAACCGTTATTGAAAAGGTGAAAGATTGACATGTCTTAGGGTATGATATTTGTGCGTCAAACTATCTCACTCATCATTATTTCATGATTCATTCAGGATTATCTGTAATCGTGTTAGCATCTACATTAATGTAGAAGTGTTTTCAAACATATTCTATTCTTATTTACAATAAAAGTGACTCCAAAATGACACCGTACATTATTTACCGTTCATTTCTATTGGGCACATAATAATCTGAAACACAACCAAAACAAACAGCAAATGAATCTAACAAGTTTGTAGAGTCACAAGCTTGATGTAAATCATTGCATGCTAGGAATATGGGACCAAATAACATACTTTTAACTACTTGAATACACATGTGAATGTACAACAAAGTGCTGTAATTTATAAAAATCGTTTCACCAGATATGAATGACAATAACCTCAAATTAAAGCTGTCAGTCTGCACTTTATTATATAATTTAACATTCAAAAGTGCTAGAGTACAGAGACAAAACAACAACAAATGGGTCACTGTCCCAATACTGTTGGAACTGGATGTAGCAAAAAATGGATGTAGCAAATCCCAGATTGCCCCTTTTTAAAATGCAGTAGATTTATGCAGTGAAGTGTGGTGGTTATTACCTGCCAACCTTCCTTGATCTTCTGATTGAAGATTCCATATTCATAACGGATCCCGTAACCGTACGCTGCCAGACCCAGGGTAGCCATCGAGTCCAGGAAACAAGCTATATACACACACAGGAAACAATCATGTAAATGTTCATTAGAAACTCTACGTTTATTGGATGAAGGATACAGATACAGTGGATGTCAAGACAAACTGTATGGATGAAGTATGGTATAGTATGGTGTAGTATGGTGCAGTATGGTGTAGTATGGTGCAGTATGGTGTAGTATGGTGCAGTATGGTGCAGTATGGTGCAGTATGGTGTAGTATGGTGCAGTATGGTGTAGTATGGTGTAGTATGGTGCAGTATGGTGTAGTATGGTGCCTCAATACTATAAGATTAACCATCTGCACCCTACT
>NW_019944038.1:8920-16267 GCF_002910315.2 Salvelinus sp. IW2-2015 | reverse complement strand
ACAGTCAATACCCAGGTGGAGATGGACCTTGTAGACAGTCTACCAGGTGAGATGGAACTTGTAGACAGTCTACCAGGTGGATGGAACCTTCTAGACAGTGAGTGTATAAACATTAGGAACACTTCTTAGTATTGAGTTGTGTCCTCTTTTGCCCTCAGAGTTTGTCGGGGGCAAGGACTCGACAAGGTGTCGAAAGCGTTCCACAGGGATGCTGGCCCATGTTGACTCAATGCTTCCACAGTTGTGCCAAGTTGGCTGGATGTCCTTTGGGTGGTGGACCATTCTTGATACACACGGGGAAACTATTCAGCGTAAAAAAACAACAACAGTGTATAGTCTACCAGCCAGGTGAGGTGGAACTGGGAGACGTCAGGAACACACCGGCATGTCTGCAAACAGAAACGACTAGTGCCACAGGCAGACAAACTTTCTTATAAGACACAGACTTTCACAAGAACTGTGACAGCATGATTAACACACAACCTGACATGACCTATATGAACTTTTGAGTGTCGAGTAATGCATGAGGTCAAACACATTATTGGCACTAAAGCCTAGTTACACCTGCGTACACAACGCAAGAACGCTTCGCAAAATGGCGATCCTGCAGGACTGAACATGTCTGCGTAGCTTTGCTATGCTACACAACGCTATTTAGAGTAGCTACTTGTGGGGTATAAACTAGCCTTTTAATATGGGACTGTGGGGTATAAACTAGGCTTTTAATATGGACTGTGGGGTATAAACTAGCCTTTTAATATGGGACTGTGGGGTATAAACTAGCCTTTAATATGGGACTGTGGGGTATAAACTAGCCTTTTAATATGGGACTGTGGGGTATAAACTAGCCTTTTAATATGGACTGTGGGTATAAATAGCTTTATATGGGACTGTGGGGTTAATACTAGCCTTTAATATGGGACTGTGGGTATAAACTAGCCTTTAATAATGGGACTGTGGGGTTAAACTAGCCTTTAATATGGGACTGTGAGTCCCATATTAAAGGCTGGTTATTATAACCAACCATCAGCGCTTTTAGATCCATATATGAGGAAGAGGCCTTAGTTTGGGGTCTAATACTCCACAGTCCCAATATTAAAGCTACCCTTTTTTAATTACTGGGCCACACTGATTCCATGTTAAAGGCTATTTGACGGTTTACCCTAAAACTTAAGCCTCTTACATTCATAGGAAATAGCCGTTTGGTTGTGGTATTGTAAGAGTACGATAGTCAAAGTACTATAGCGGAAGACTGCATTTTTCGCGGATATAAGTTTCTGCGCTCATGGAATACTCTGGGCCACTTTTGGCGACGTGCGTTGCTTGTGTACGCCAGGGTGTAAATAGGCTTTTCCAGTAATGTGTGACCTCAGTGGCATGACTCGACACTCAAATATAAAAAGCTTAGCCATCTATAGTCATGATTTTTAACATAAGGTGTGTGTTAATCATGGCTGTGCACTCTACAAGGTTCCATCTCACCTGGTAGACTGTCTAGAAGGTTCCATCTCACCTGGTAGACTGTCTACAAGGTTCCATCTCACCTGGTAGATGGCCTCGTCACAGGCGTTCTGCAGCCCCAGGTTAATCATGGTGTTCTGGAGGGTTCTGCCCATGTAGAACTCCAGGGAGAGGTAGTACACCCGCTGGACAGGAGAACAGGAACATTTAGCAGTGGTTCCGTCCCGTTTCGCCACTCAGTTTCGGTACTGTATCCCTCTCATCTATTTCATATTCTAATCTGTACATTTCATATTCTAATCTGTACATTTCATATTCTAATCTGTACCGGTCAATAAAATGTCTAAATACACACATATACATACATACATACATACATACATACATACATACACACATACATACATACGTGTGTGGGCCTATGCTCTCCAAAGCCAAACTATGGCTGCACCCCCACCCAGTCATGTGAAATCCATAGATTAGGGCCTAATGAATTTATTTAAATTGAATGATTTCCTTTTTTATTTTTATTTAACTAGACAAGTCAGTTAAGAACAAATTCTTATTTTCAATGACGGCCTAGGAAACAGTGGGTTAACTGCCTTGTTCAGGAGCAGAACAACAGATTTTTACCTTGTCAGCTCGGGGATTCGATCAAGCAACCTTTCGGTTACTGGTGAAACACTCTAACCACTAGGCTTCCTGCCGCCCCTTATATGATCTGTAACTCAGTAAAATCTTTCAAATTGTTGCATGTTGCATTTATATTTTTACTCAGTATGTTAAACGTACAATATGTTACTAATTTGCTAAACGCTTTATATGTTACGAATATGCAAAACGTTGAATACGTTGAATAGCAAAACGTACAATATGTTACGAATTTGCAAACGTATAATAAATAATGTTACGAATTCTAGCTAGGTGGCTAACGTTAGCTAGCTCGCTAACTTTAGCTAGGCTATGGGTTAAGGTTTAAGGTTAGGGGAAAGGTTAGCTAAAAGGTTTAAGGTTAGGGTTACCTAACATGCTAAGTAGTTGAAAGTTGCTAATTAGCATGCACCCCAACCACAATACTTTCATTTTTGCCTTAAGTAACCATACCAAACCTAACATAATAATAAATTGAGTATCTCAGTTTTACATACAGAATAATACAAAAATGCTCTGAGACCAGGTTGCCTGTCCATGTCATCTCCTTCATTAGGAATACAATTATCCTTATAAACACAGGCCATTGAAACGATAATGCAACTATGAATGAGTCATGAGAGAACTACAGCAGTTCCGTGGTAAGGCTAAATACTGAGTGCAAACTAATGAAGACGACTGGAAACGTGAAAGAATACAAAGGTTAAACAATGTAGCTATTCCCTGCGCAAAACTGAAAACGCGAACCACCTCATTTAATCATGGCAAGGCGACTGGAAACATGACCGAATACAAACAGTGTAGCTATTCCCGCCGCAAGGCAACCAAACAAGCAAAGCGTCAGTATAGAGACAAAGTAGAGTCGCAATTCAACGGCTCAAACACGAGACGTATGTGGCAGGGTCTACAGTCAATCACGGATTACAAAAAGAAAACCAGCCCCGTCGGGGACATTGACGTCTTGACAAATTAAACTACTTATTTTCTCGCTTTGAGGACAATACAGTGCCACTGACACGGCCCGCTACCAAAGACTGTGGGCTCTCCTTCACCGTGGCCAACTTGAGTAAAACATTTAAGCGTGGTAACCATGGCAAGGCTACTGGCCCAGACCGCATCCCTAGCCGCGTCCTCAGAGCATGCGCAGACCAGTTGGCTGGTGTGTTTACGGACATATTCAATCAATCCCTATCCCAGTCTGCTGTTCCCACATGCTTCAAGAGGGCCACCATTGTTCCTGTTCCCAAGAAAGCTAAGGTAACTGAACTAAATGAATATCGCCCCGTAGCATTCACTTCTGTCATCATGAAGTGCTTTGAGAGACTACTCAAGGATCATATCACCTCCACCCTACCTGACACCCTAGACCCACTCCAATTTGCTTACCGTCCCAATAGGTCCACAGACGACGCAGTCACACTGCCCTAATCCATCAGGACAAGAGGAATACCTATGTAAGAATGCTGTTCATTGACTACAGCTCAGCATTTAACACCATAGTACCCTCCAAACTCATCATTAATTAAGCTCGAGACCCTGTGTCCTGAACTTTGACGGGACGCCCCCAGGTGGTGAGGATAAGAAACAACATCTCCACCCCGCTGATCCTCAACACTGGGGCCCCACAAGGGTGCGTTCTCAGCCCTCTCCTGTACTCCATGTTCACCCATGAATGCATGGCCACGCACGCCTCCAACTCAATCATCAAGTTTGCAGACGACACTACAGCGGTAGGCTTGATTACCAACTACGACGAGACGGCCTACAGGGAGGAGGTGAGGGCCCTCGGAGTGTGGTGTCAGGAAAATAACCTCTCACTCCACGTCAACAAAAGGAGATGATCGTGGACTTCAGGAAACAGCAGAGGGAGCATCACCCATCCACGGGACAGTAGTGGAGAAGGTGGAAAGTTAAGCTCCTCGGCGTACACATCACAGACACACTGAAATGGTCCACCCACACAGACAGCAACAGCTCCTCTTCAACCTCAGGAGGCTGAAGAAATTTGGCTTGTCACCTAAAACACTCACAAACTTTTACAGATGCACAATCGAGAGCATCCTGTCGGGGTGGTAAAACCGCCTGGTACAGCAACTGCTCCGCCCCAAACCGTGAGGCTCTCCAGAGGGTAGTGAGGTCTGCACAACGACTCACTGGGGGCAAACTACCTGCCCTCCAGGACACCTACACCACCCGATGTCACAGGAAGGCCAAAAAGATCATCAAGGACAACAACCACCTGAGCCGCTGCCTGTTCACCCCGCTATCATCCAGAAAGCGAGGTCAGTACAGGTGCCTCAAAGCTGGGACAGAGAGACTGAAAAACAGCTTCTATCTCAAGGCCATCAGACTGTTAAACAGCCATCACTAACATTGAGTGGTTGCTGCCAACATACTGACTCAAATCTCTGGCCACTTTAATAAATGTAATAAATGGATTTAATAAAAGGTATCACTAGTCACTTTAAATGACGCCACTTTAATCGTCTACATACCCTACATTACTCATCTCATATGTATATACTGTACTCTATACCATCTACTGCATCCTGCCTATGCCGTTCGGGCCATCGCTCATCCATATATTTATATGTAAATATTCTTATTCATCCCTTTACACTTGTGTGTATCAGGTAGTTGTTGTGTAATTGTTAGATTACTTGTTAGATATTACTGCACATTCGGACCTAGACGCACAAGTATTTCGTTACACTCGCATTAACATCTGCTAACCATGTGTATGTGACCAATTTATTTATTCTTTGATGATGATGATGAAAATAAAATAAAAGGGGCGACTCTGACCAGCGGACCAAATGAGGACAAGACAGACAGGTAGCCAGGATAATTCTCCACGTAAACTGGTGCATGATATTTGGGAAAGGAAATAACTTTCAAACAAACAACTTTACCTTGGGGTCGGTCTCATAGTAAAACTGTTGCGTTCTGATCCATCTTCCCACCAGGTGATCTCGAACCGTGTGCGCTAGGGCGAAGTAATAATCCCGCGGCGTCGCTATGTTCCTGTCTTTGACCAAAGTGAAGTGGAGGTGTCGGTTAAAACCTTTCTTCAACTCGGCAACATTCTCGACACCGACTATTCCTCTGATACTGATCTGTTTACGCTTCTCCTGATCAGTTCGAGACGTCGCCATGCTGCTGAACAAAACTGCTGCTGTCAGTCTTCAACTTTAACCGTTAAGTGGCAAAGTGAAGTATAGGTCCTAGCATTTCTGTAGCATCGGTCTCCTCCTCTCTAATGTCCATTGGTGCATGCAGGCGGATGTGTGTCGCTACCCAGCCTCTCCAACCTCTTGCGGATCAAGCCATAGCACAGCAGAGAGAAAATATTTGAAGAAGGCTAAATGTTTTTGGACACCTATAATTTATTGAATATTGATAAATACAGAAAACACCAAGAGATCAGTAATAGTAACACTTCTAATAATAATAATAATAATATTGTAACGACCCTGGGTTTATAAGCGCGGAAATCGACTCTGCCGCTCGAGCATGCTTTTGCGGCACAGTCGATAGCGCGCCGGACTTCGGGCTAGAAGGTCGAGGGTTCGAGACCTGCTCCCTGCCTGTTTCATTACACTGGTGTCGGAAGTGATCGGACCTCGCATCCACGACAGTGCGTGTGCTTGGCCGGTGAGCGCGTTCCTGTAAGACGTAAAGTCGCAAGCTAGCGCGAGGACGCGCTCTTTGAAAGGAGGGAGTAGTGTAACGACCCTGGGTTTATAAGCGCGGAAATCGACTCTGCCGCTCGAGCATGCTTTTGCGGCACAGTCGATAGCGCGCCGGACTTCGGGCTAGAAGGTCGAGGGTTCGAGACCTGCTCCCTGCCTGTTTCATTACAATATCATAATTTGTCTTTATCGACTACAACACTGAGTGTACAAAACATTATGGACACCTTCCTAATATTGAGTTACACCCCCTCCATGTTGACTCCAATGCTTCCCACAGTTATGTCAAATTGGCTGGATGTCCTTTGGATGGTGAACCATTATTCTTGATACACTTGGGAAACTGTTGAGCGTGGAAAAACCCAAGCCGCGTTGCCGTTTTGTACACTCGGTGTACTGTATGTATAAGTAAGTAGGCTAGTATATGCAAATTAAAACAATGTTTGAGGACATTCCAACATTTATATAATCTGCCAAACAGACCATCACTTTGGGATGTTAAACGACCATGTCTGACGCACGCTCTGCATGCGCAGCATAGGGTAGGCTATAACTCTATACTGTATATTGAAATAAACTGCCAATGTCGCCCAGCGACTGTATCGACATTTCTAGAATTATAAATTAGGACAATAAAAGAAAGGTGTTTTGAGGGACTAAGGGATACACTTTTTTGTTGGGGGGGGGGGGGTTCACCACAAATACATTTTTTTAAACTCTAGGCACCATATGACTCAAATGATTAGACACCTTCGTCTACAGCTGGTTTAGACATCAATTAAAACGAGTATGGATAAATAACACCACTGGATCGACCTTCATTCATAAATATCTAATTCAAGTTGATGCTTACCGACAGTATCTACAAAGTGTATTTGCATTGAACCAAATGTCAATATTTCAGGCTGAAAATTGTATAACAACAAGCTTACAGAAAGAGGGCTGAATGAAAATCTACTTTGTATGCTGGAAGAGTTATGAAACATTGACATATTTGTCTTTATTTGGCCTACATCCTAGGATAATTACCATATTTGTCTTTATTTGGCCTACATCCTAGGATAATTACCATATTTGTCTTTATTTGGTCTACATCCTAGGATAATTACCATATTTGTCTTTATTTGGCCTGGATCCTAGATGACCCCCCTCGCCCCCCCCCCCCACTCTGTCTCTTTCTCTGACCCGCTCTCTTTCTCTCTCCACAGGCCTGTGAGGATATTTTGGGCAGAGTGCACCTGCGGTGAAAGACCAAAGTGAATTCTGTCTAGTAGCCTCCATAATGACTCAACAAAAGAGGCCCAACAGAAAAGCAACTAAGTGTTTAGAGAGTTGTCAGTGGGATTAATGAAGATTTAACTCAGTCAAGCAGCAAGACCAGGCAGGCCCATGTTACCCCTCTATAGGTCTGGAGTCGCATTGTGCTACCCCCTTTATAGCCTAACCCTAGGCCTACTGCTCCAGTAGTCATGGTTACACTAGGCCTACTGCTCCAGTAGTCATGGTTACACTAGGCCTACTGCTCCAGTAGTCATGGTTACAC
>NW_019944038.1:4817-8012 GCF_002910315.2 Salvelinus sp. IW2-2015 | reverse complement strand
TGGAGTTTCCTAAATCCCTGCAATTCCTGTGGGTTTGGTTATGAATTCCTAAAATCCACCCCTGCATAGTACTGTGGCGTTGGTAATGATCTTCGAAATCAGCCGCTGCATATACTGTAGGCTTTGCTATCCTAAATCACCCTGCAATACTGTTAGGCGTGCTGATATTCCTAAATTCACCCTGAGATACTGCAGGCTTGTAATATTCCTAAATCCGCCTGCCTATTACTGTAGGGCTGTATGATTGCTCTAAATCACCCTGCCAATTATGTAGGGTTGTATGATTCCAAATCACCCTGGCCAATACTGTCAGGTGTTGATCATATGGATTTCCTAAATCACCTGGCACATAACTGTAGGCTTTGTACGATTCCTATCACCCCTGCAATACTGTATGCGCTTGTATGATTCCTAAATCACCCTGCAGTATACTGTAGGCGTTGTATGATTCCTAAAATACACCCTGCAAGACTGTAGGCTTTTTGTACGAGATTCCTAAATCACCCTGCAATACTGTAGGCGTTGTATGATTCCTAAATCACCCTGCAATACTGTAGGCGTTGTATGATTCCCAATGACATCAAATAAATGGATATGCTTCCAAAGAGGATTGTTCAAGACGTCGATGCAGCATCCTCTCACCATGGCCCTGGAAGTCTCTTGAAAATACTGTAGTTAGCCGAACAGGGATTTTAAAAGGGCTCGTTTGAAAGTATCCTTCACCAATATGACACCCCAGAGAGCGTACACTAAAGTCAGGGCGAATGACAAGTGTCACTAATGTCACTGTATATGTCTCAAACGGCACCCTATTCCCTACCTAGTGCACTACTTTAGACCAGATCCCAATCAAAAGTAGTGCACCAAATAGGGAGCCATTTGGGATACAGCAGCAGCTGTGTGCTGAGGTAAAGACTTATAATAGGTTTATCAAGTGTCTAGGTATAAAGGTACAACTATGAAGGTCTAACAAGGGAGAGAGCATGTTTAAATCCTGTCTTTGTTTTTTTTGTAGCCCATCAACCACTAGCGCTAGCCTGGGTACCAGTTTGTTTCCTTTGTGCTCCTCGCCACTCCTTGTCAAGCCAAACTTGTTGACAAAGAGTGGTATGATAGCACAAACAGACTGGTACCCAGGCTATACTATGTCATGGCGTCTATACTTACTGTACAGTTTGAGAGCAGCAGCACACGTCAGACTACTTTACAGCTTTTAATGACACGAAACAGCACCTCATGGGATATATTCCCTTTCGTAATTAAATTCATAATTAAAGTTGCAAAATAAGGAACAACAATGACGTGACGTGGAAAATCCCCAACGAAGAGGCTCTCTGTCCGAACGTAACTAATAACATCAAATAACTAATGACGTCAATAACTAATACATCTACATCCATCTCCTCACAACATAACAACATTTTCATGAATGATATTACAAAAAACTATTAGGAGTCATAAAAGTGTCCTACATGGCACCCTATTCCCTACCTAGTGCACTACTTTTCACCATAGACTCCCTTTAGTAAATAAAAAAAGTAGTGTACTATATAGGAAGTAGGGTTCCATTTAGGAATCATCCTAGGATTCAATCATCTACAGTAAGAGTATTAGTATGCTGTGTTGTAGTGACACCTCATTCACAATAACCTGTAACGTAGAGGAAGGGGGAAAACATCCAAACATTTTCATTGTTGTTGGTCACCAACATCATCATCACCCCAACGACCACCATCCCCCTCCATACTACTGGTCCTACTGATAGCAATAGCAGAATAAAACTGTATAATAACAATAATACTAGATCTGGTGTAATTATAGCGCCTCTTGCCAGCTGCCAGTGGATAGATCCCAAAGGGTACCCGATACTCTACACAGCCCACTACTTTTGAACAGAACCCTATAGGCCCTATGTAGGCAATAGGGTACCATTTTAGGACGTAGCCATAGACATACTTTACATATAGTCAGCGCTTAGAAACATTAATGACAGCTGCACTGTGGAGAAACAGACGGGGACACGTCCTAAATGACATCCTATTTCTTATATACTGTAGTTCATTATATAAGAAATGAGGTCCCATTTGGGACGCCCAATTGGATCAATAAATAACCCATTTGGGATGCCCCATTGGATCAATAAATAACCCATTTGGGACGCCCAATTGGATCAATAAATAACCCATTTGGGACGCCCAATTGGATCAACAAATAACCCATTTGGGACGCCCGATAGGATCAATAAATAAAGACCTGTTTACTTCCAGTAGTAGAATATAATAAGTTGACTCTCTCGTTAGTTGGTTACAAACTATGGATGAGATTCAGGTTCACACAAGCAAAGCCACTGGTAGCGTCTCATTTACAGAATACAACAGCAATACAGTCCATGCCCGAGTCACAAATGACAACCTATTCTCTATGTAGTGCACTACTTTTCACCAGAGCCCTATGGGTCAGTTTGAGAACAGCACACATCTATGGGGCCCTGGTCAAAAGAAGTGGCCTTTTTGGGATGCAACCCATTGCTTTCTGTCCGGGATAAGACGGTCACCGTCAGCCGTATACAGGTAGATCTGTATCCTGGTCTCTTCAGTCCTCCTTCAGTCCTCTTCTGCTGCCCCTGGCTGTCATAAAGGGTCATTCACCAATGTGGGTTTCTTTTGTCTCTTGTATGTGCTGTGTGTATGTTTAGTGGGACAGAAAAGCTTCAAGGAGTCTAATGAAATGATTGTGTGGAGAAGTGGTACCATGTTTACTGTTGCGGGAGGTGTGTGTGTGTGTGTATAGCCGTAGAATAGCAGTAGAACATCACCATGGCAACATTTAAAGACCACAGAGTTATTACTATGACTCGCAGATACATGGCAGGGTTGTTATGGATAGATACATGGCAGGGTTGTTATGGATAGATACATGGCAGGGTTGTTATGGATAGATACATGGCAGGGTTGTTATGGTGAACTTTAACCCAATCATAATAATTTACATGTTAAGACAGGACAGTAAGCTCAGAGTTCCATTTCCAGGTGAGAGTTCCAGGTGTCCATGGTTATGGAGCAGGATGTTTGTACATGTATGACTGAGTATCCATGGTTATGGAGCAGTATATACATGTATGGCTGAGTGTCCATGGTTACGGAGCAGTATATACATGTATGGCTGAGTGTCCATGGTTACGGAGCAGTATGTATG
>NW_019944038.1:0-4257 GCF_002910315.2 Salvelinus sp. IW2-2015 | reverse complement strand
TCCATGGTTACGGAGCAGTATATACATGTATGGCTGAGTGTCCATGGTTACGGAGCAGTATATACATGTATGGCTGAGTGTCCATGGTTACGGAGAAGTATATACATGTATGGCTGAGTGTCCATGGTTACGGAGCAGTATATACATGTATGGCTCAGTATTGAGAGTCTTGTACTGTACAGTCAAAGGCTATGGGTCTGGACCGTCTGGTGATCTGTAGAGTTCAGGGGTCAGGAGCATTGTCAGTCGACGTCACTCCAACACTAGTCCCGCGATCGACAGGCAAAGATTGCTGTCTGATGTGAGACGATGCGGCTGGTTGGTCTATAGAGGAAAGGGGAGCAGTATATAGCAGGGAGCAGTGTTGTGAGTTAAATTAACCCTCTAGGGTACATCTGAAATCCCACCCTATTCCTATGTAATATAATACTTTCGGCACAAGTCTGGCCAAAAATAGTGCCAAATATAGGGAATAGGATGCAATTTGGGACGTAAATTTGAGCAGCCTGGTGCCTTTCTGAGTACCAAATGGCTCCCTATTCCTTATAAAGTCCCTATATGGCTGTGGTTAAAAGTAGTGCACTATATAGGGAATAGGGTTCTATAGGGCCCTGGTCTAAAGTAGCACACTATATAGGGAATAGGGTGCCATTTGGTACACAGCCCTTGTCTTGTCTTCATTCACTGCTGTGTTGAGTCAACTCCTTAACACACTGAGCCAGACAGGTCTGCTTCCTCTGGAGTGTAGAAGTCAGGAATGGGCAGGCCAGTGTGCAGGGTCACCTACAGAACACAGGACAAACATTGTCGTCATCGCCATCATCACCACCACCATCATCATCATCATCATTATCATCACCATCCTCATCACCATCATTATCACCATCACCATCGTCATCACCATCATTATCATCACCATCATCATTGTCATCCTCATCACCACCATCATCATCGTCATCACCATCATCATCACCATTCTCATCACCATCCTCCTCATCATCATCATCACCATCACCATCATCACCCTCCTCCTCATCACCATCCTCCTTCTCATCACCATCATCATCATCCTCCTCATCATCATCATATCCTTGCAGCAAAAAAAGTATATATTTCACCAAGTAGATAGAACTAGCTGTAGAAAAGATGTAATTTAAAGTATTGACCACCAGGTGGAACTGTTGAGCTAGATGACAACTAGACAGCTATCACGTTACTGCTGCTGGTGTCAGCAAACACATCATTACTGTCACCAATGCAAATGAATATAGATGAGGAAGCTGTCTGTCTACAGGCAGGGATAATTTCATACATATTCATAGACTCTATTGTGTAGGTTCTTCAGACGTTTCTCTGTTGCGGAGATGCTATGCAGGTTGGTGTAACGGTGTTTCTACGTTGGGGTTACCTGGTTGGTGTAACGGTGTTTCTATGTTGGGACTACCTGGTTGGTGTAACGGTGTTTCTACGTTGGGGCTACCTGGTTGGTGTAACGGTGTTTCTACGTTGGGGCTACCTGGTTGGTGTAACGGCCTATGTAGGTTTCTTACGTTTGGCTACTGGTTGTCTATCTGTGTTCTACGTATGGCTACCTGTTGTGTAACAATGTTCTACCTTTGCTACCTCGTTAGCAAAGAAACCCCACGTTTTCTGTTACGTTGGCTAACCTGTAGTAAAACGTTTTCTGCGTCTTGGGCTACACTTCTTCGGTAAACACGTGTCTTATCGTTGGGCTACCTGGCTTGGAAAAAAGTTGTTTATACTTGGCTACACTGGTGGAAATGACTTGCTTTATACGTTTCTGCTACCTGTTCTAAATATCGGTTATACGTTGGTCTACACGTTGTTTAAAATTTTTTATACGTGCTACCCTGTGAAATTTTTTATACGTTGGCTAAAACCTTGGTTGTACAAATTTGTTTATCCGTGGGCTACCTGGTTTGGGTTAAAATGTCTTTCTAACGTTGGGCTACCTGGCTTGTAACAAGTTGTTTTACGATTGGGGTACCTGTTGTGTAAAACGTGTTGCTACGTTGGTGATACGCTGTGCTTAAAACGTTGTCTTTCACGCTCTGGCCACCTGTTGTAAAACTGTTCTACTTCGGGAACCGTTAGGTAAAACGTTGTTTCTACGTTGGGGCTACCTGGTTGGTAAAACGTTGTTTCTACGTTGGGGATACCTGGTTGGTGTAATGGTGTTTCTACGTTGGGGCTACCTGGTTGGTAAAACGTTGTTTGTACATTGTCGATATAGTTGTTCAGTGACTGGTGCTACACTGGTTGGTAAAACATTGTTTCCACGTCGGGGCTACCAGGTTATTGTAACGTCTTTTTTTTAACGTTGGTACTACCTGGTTGGTATTAACAGTATTTGTATGTTGTGGCGACATTACCTCAACATTAGAACAGTTTCTACTTTTGGGCTACCTGGCGGGTAATGGTATAGAGCTATTTCTACGTTGGGGCTGTAACATTGTTTCTACGTTGGGACTAACGTTTCTACGTTGTTTCGAGGTTACCTGTACGTTGCGGTTGAGGCTGACAGCAGGGTAGTAGAGCCCCTCGATGCCTTCGAAGGCCACAGGACCCTGTTGTTCGTCGTTGATGAGGAAGATGAGGATCCCTCTGGTGAAGTCTAACAACACTCCTACCGTAGCCTCTTCACTGACGCCCCCGTCCGTCCTGAAGAGACACAGAAACACAGGGGTAAGGTCCAACACACACACTATGCACTGAGCAACAATACACACGCACCACAGGAGGTTGGTGGCACCTTAATTGGGGAGGATGGGCTCTGGTAATGACTGGAGCGGAATCAGTGGAATAAAAAAATAAAAAAGTACACTTTTTATTTCACCTTTATTTAACCAGGTAGGCTAGTTGAGAACAAGTTCTCATTTACAACTGCGACCTGGCCAAGATAAAGCAAAGCAGTGCGACACAAACAACAACACAGAATTATACATGCAAACATACAGTCAATAATACAATAGAAAAAGTCTATATACAGTGTGTGCAAATGGCGTGAGGAGGTAAGGCAATAAATAGGCCAATAGTAGCGAAGTAATTACAGTTTAGCAAATTAACACTGGAGTGATAGATGTGCAGATGATGATGTGCAAGTAGAAATACTGGTGTGCAAAAAAGTAAATAATAACAATATGGGGATGAGGTAGGTAGATGAGTAGGCTATTTACAGATGGGCTATGTACAGCTGCAGCGATCGGTAAGCTGCTCAGATAGCTGATGCTTAAAGTTAGTGAGGGAGATATAAGTCTCCAACTTCAGCAATTTTTGCAATTCGTTCCAGTCATTGGAACGGTATCAAATACATCAAACACGTGGGTTTCCGTGGTTTCCAGGTCTTTGATGCCGTTCCGTTTGCTCCGTTCCGGCCATTATTATGAGCCGTCCTCCCCTCAGCAGCCTCCTCTGGCAACACATTTCCCATTTGGGCATCTACTACCTTATTTTATATTTCACATGCTAAGTATGCACTGATTCACTGATTTACATGTAAAACACATGATAGCTCCCATTGAGAGACACGGAGACCCAGTGGCTAAGTTGTCGCTCCATTTCTATTACCTGTTGGTGTGTGAGTTGTTGTGTGTACCAGGTGACATACCTGTTGGTGTGTGAGTTGTGTGTGTACCAGGTGACATACCTGTTGGTGTGTGAGTTGTTGTGTGTACCAGGTGACATACCTGTTGGTGTGTGAGTTGTATGTGTACCAGGTGACATACCTGGTGGTGTGTGAGTTGTGTGTGTACCAGGTGATGTGAGAGGTCATACCTGTTGGTGTGTGAGTTACGTGTGTACCAGGTGATGTGAGAGGACATACCTGTTAGTGTGTGAGTTGCGTGTGTACCAGGTGATGTGAGAGGTCGTACCTGTTGGTGTGTGAGTTGTGTGTGTACCAGGTGATGTGAGAGGACATACCTGTTGGTGTGTGAGTTGTTGTGTGTACCAGGTGACATACCTGTTGGTGTGTGAGTTGTTGTGCATGAACCAGGAGCGGTTGTTGTCCACATACATGGCCCAGGCCTTGTCGTCCTTTCCCAGCATCACGTCCTTCAGCACGTCAACCCGAGCAACCCCGAACGCAGGGTCCGGGTGGTTGTCATAGCGATCCACCGTGATCTCCCAGTAGTGCACACCGCGGGAGAAGCCGGAGTTACCCATGACCACCCTGTCGTCGTAGCTGTTGCACGTCACCGTCAGGTTGTCGTTGGAGAGGATGATGTCAGGGTGGGC
>NW_019944037.1:77669-99443 GCF_002910315.2 Salvelinus sp. IW2-2015 | reverse complement strand
AGGCAGACGGCTCTTATCCAGACCGAACTTTTAACAAATTTGGTGCATCTTCACACTTGATTGATATCCAGTGAGAAAGCAACCACTTTCACAAATAGTGCATCAACTCTTTAGGGGGGGGGGGTAGAGGGTATTACTTATCCCTATCCAGGTATTCCTTAAAGACACCCCGGTGGGGTTTTCAGGTGTCTCGGAACCCGTGTGGTATGACTCGCTGAACCTGCGTCTGTTAGGGGGAGTCTGTTTCCACCCATGCTTATCGGTGCCAGAGCAGGCGAACATTTGACTGGTCTGAGGCCGGGAATCATTGTACTCTCGTCAGCAGGTAGGGAGAGCTGAGTAGGCCAGAGGGTGGAGGATTGAACCTGCTCCAGTTGCCCATTGTCTTGGGTGTAGGGCCTGATCAGACCTGAAGGTACTGGAAAGGTGCCGTTCCCCTCACAGCTCCCGTAGGGCAAGCACCATGGTTCTCTTGTACGCATAGGATGCGGAGCTTTCAACTGGAAGCCACGTGGCGCCCAGAGAGCGGATAGAGCGGGGTGACGTGAGAGACTTGGGGGTGAACACCAGACGGGCTGCGGCCGTTCTGGATGAGTTGTAGGGGTTTAATGCACAGGCAGGGAGCCCAGCCAACAGGGAGTTGCCAGGTAAGTCCAGAACGGGAGATCCCATCGAAAGTGGCCTTGGAATTAGGACTGCGCCGCTTCCTGTGTTGATATGGCCAAAGCGGTCGGTACTCCTGCGAATGTTGTAGAGCATGACCTACCCCAGGCACGGCGTCACCGCCACGTTATGTTCGTTGAGAGACTAGAGACCGGGTATTGTCCATGGAGAATTCACTTGCAAGGTTTTAAGCGATCTCGGGAGGAGACACACAATGGATGATTGTCAACCGTGATGGCGAGATCATGGAACGGGGTCTGGTCCTTCCCCGGCCAGGTGAACTGCTGCAGCTTCCTGTTCTTGCGACGGATTCACTCTTGATATGGGTGCGTTATCCGGTCATCCACACATCCAGAATATTCTGCCAGACATAGCAGCAGAGTGCGATTCGCCACCTGGTATCAGAATGGGGAAAGGAGAAAGATTAATTGTGTTGGTCGTCTGCAATAGCTAATGATAGAGAGACCATGTGAGGATATGACAAGAGCCAAGTGACTTGGTGTAGAGCGGGGAATAGGGAGAGGGCCTAGAACAGAGCCTGGGGGAACCAGTGGTGAGAGCACGGTGTGCGGAGACAGATTCTCAGCCCACGCCACTGGTAGGATTGCAAGAGGTAACCTACAGTGGTCAGGTAGGACGCTGAGCGGCATAAGCGTGGGGCCGCTGACTGGGAGTACTACCCATGCACCTTAGCTCAGATTAGAAGGTGGAGAAGGGAGGATTGTGGGTTTCACAGTATCAAACGGCAGCCGATAGTCTAGAAAGGATGAGAGCAGAGGAAGAGAGAGTTATCGTTTAGCAGTTGCTTGGACGTATCGCCCCTCCGTGGACTACAGAGCAGAGCTAGATCTACTAGTTGAACAATGACTGAACTACGTCTTGAAAGACCTGACTGGATTTGGATCAATGAAAGGTCATTCTGAGAGAGAAGCAGGAGAGCTAGGCACCAGAGTAGAACGAGCACGTTTCAAATGGTTTTTGGATGACGAAAAAAAGAAGGTGAATACCTGCTTGTAGTTGTTGACATCGAAACGGATTTCGATGTAAGTCTTTTTCCAAGAAATGGGGGAGTCTAGCAACTCTCCGTTTGCTGAACGACGGAAGAGACGTATGCCAGCGGTCAGATGAGTTTGATGAGCGAGTGTGAGGTAAGGGAGAAGGTCTCCGGAAATGGTCTGAGAAGAGAGGAGGGGATAGGGTCAAGGGGCAGGTTGTTGGGCGGTTGCGCTACGGCGCGTCAACAAAGACGCGAGATGTATTCATCTAGAGAGAGAGGGATGAAGAAAGAGATCAAAGCCAGCAGGGGCAAGTAGGTAATGACTAAGTGTGGAGCAGAAACCAGCGGGTGTGTTTTGACCTCCTCCCTCTCCCGCAGAGATTCAGGAGGGAGGAAAGGTGGCCAAAGAGCTTCGCCTAAGGGGTTAGGAGGAACAGATGCTTGGAAATTGATAGAGTGGTAGAAAGTGGCTAGCAGCAGAAGACAGAAGAGGAGAATGTAGAGAGGGAGAGGAAAGGAAGTGCCAGGGTCCGCAGGGAGGCGAGAGTCTTTGCCTCATTTCCGCTCGGGACTGCCGGGAGCCCGTATCTGTTGAGCTCGCAATGAGTCGTCGAAGCCACGGAGCAGGAGGGGAGGACCGAGGACGGACCTGGAAGGATAGGGGACTAGGAGAGGGAGTAAATAAAGGATGACAGAAAGGAGGAGGAGAGGAGGGTTTTGAGGAGGCATGGAAAGAGGACTAAAAAAGAAAAAAGAGAAAATAGATAAAAATAAGTAAAAAAAAAAAAAGAAAAGAAAAATAAAAAAAAAGAAATCAGGGAGATCGGTTGAGAGGTTTAGCAGAGGGAAAGAGATGAATAGGATGGAAAGAAGGAGAGAGTAGCGGGGGGAGAGGAGCGAAGGTTGGAACGAACCGCCGATACCCATCCGAGTGGGGGCAGTGGTGGGAAGTGTTGGAATGAGGAGCGAGAGGGGAAAGGATACAAGGTAGTGGGTCGGAGACTTGGAGGGAGTTGCAATGAGATTAGTGGAAGAACAGCATCTAGTAAAGAATGAGGTCCAAGCGTATTGCCTGCTTGTGAAGTAGGGGGAAGGTTGAAGAGGAGTAGAGGTCAAAAAAGAGGAGAGGAGTGGAAAGAAGGTAGGCAGAGAGGAATGAGTCAAAGGTGACGGATGGGGAGGTTTAAGTCAACCAGAACTGTGAGAGGATCGAGCCATCTCATCAGGAACGGAACTTATCATGGCGTCATATGTTGTCCATAGCCTCCATACAAGCTGCGGTCTTCTGAAGAGCCACAGTCAGCTTTGCTGGGCTGGTTTTTTAGAAATGCTTAAATTTGTTTTGAACCAGTTTTGTCTATTTTTATTGTCACTCAAGAGAACAGAATGTTTGTTTATCCATCTTGAGGAGAGACAGTGAGTCTTTAAAGCGGTGCCTGTACGTTCTTCCGTTTTATGCAGAGACAACGAGTTACGAAGACGTTAACGATGTTCAGCTGGTATTAATGCAGCGCAGTGGGCTGTCATTTCCAACACGTTGCCGTCTGAAGAAAGTACAGGCTGCATCCCCAATGGCACCCTATTACCCTATATGTGCACTACTTTTTGGAACAGGGCTAATAGTAGTGCAACGGTATGATAGGGGGAGGAAGTAGGGTGCTATATGGAAATGCATCCAGAGTACAGTGTTAAATTCCCCTCCCTTTGTCTGGTTCCTTAATGCATTCTGATTGCTGGCTTTCTAAAGGTATGTCTGCGGCTAGAGCTTGTAGAGACAGGGCTGTGGGAGAGTGTGGGTTCGGTGCGTACGTATGTGTAGTGTGTGTGCCTGTGTATGTGGATGTGTGTGCCTGGGGTGTGTGGATCCTGTGTGTGTGTGGGTAGTGCCCTACCTGTGGGTTTGTTTGTGTGCCTACCTGTGCGTGTGTGTGCCTACCTGTTTGTTTGTGTGCTTACCTGTGTGTGTGTGTGTGTGTGGGTGTGTGTGTGTGTGTGTGTGTGTGTGTGTGTGTGTGGTGTGTGGTGTGTTGTGTGTGTGTGTTTGTGTGTGGTGGTTTGTGTGTGTGTGTGTGTTGGTGCACTACCTGTTTGTTTGTGCGCCTACCTGTTTTGTTTGGGTCTACCTGTGTTTTGTGTGCTACCTGTTTGTGTTGTGTGCCTACCTGTTTTGTTTGTTCCGTACCTGTTTGGTTTGTGGTGCCACTAAGCCTTGTGTTTGTGTGCCTAGTGTTTTTGGATGTTTATCCTGTGGGCTTATCCTTGTGTTGGTGTGTGTGTTGTGTGTGGTTTGGGTGGGTGTTGGTGTGTGTGGTGTTGTGTGTGTGTGTGTGTGTGTGTGTGTGTGTGTGTGTGGTGTGTGTGTGTGTGAGTTGGTGTGTGGTGTGTGTGTGGCCTACTGTTTGTTTGTGTGCCTACCTGTTTGTTTGTGTGCCTACCTGTTTGTTTGTGTGCCTACCTGGTTTGTTTGTGTGCCTAACCTGTGTGATTTGTGTGCCTACCATGTTGTTTTGTGTGCCTACCTGTGGTTTGGTTTGTGTGGCAACTACCTGTGTGTTTGTATTGTGTGCCCTACCTTGTGTGTTTGTTTGTGTGTCTACTGTGGGTGTGCCATATCCACCTTAGAAAACAGAAGGGAAAATAGATGAGGTGTGGTAGGGACTAGAAATGACTTAAATGTAAATGTAAATGTAAATAACAGTTGAGTTTGGTGAAGGCAGCCCTCTCTGGAGACAAGTCCAGATGTCCACACATGAAGTAATGGGGCCAGCTCATCTGGGAACGATGAGTATAGTAGATTGTATACTTTCATGTACTGTACCGCTGCTGTAGACCCCAGAGGGGAGGGAGAGGGAGAGAGAGAGAGTATGTTTACACTTGCTTTGGCAATGTAAACATATGTTTCCTATGCCAATAATGCCCCTTAAATTGAAATGTAATTGAGAGAGAGAGAGATGACATTCTCCTTCTTTGGACAGCCTGGCAGATCCATATTTACTGGAGTGGTGTGTTCTGTTATGCTGTGAGAGCACATTCTGCACATCTGTGTGTGTGTTTGCTATGCTAGCTTAGCAGCATGCTGTAAATGCCACCATCTGAAGGGTAATAGCAGAAACAGCAGGGACAGAGGAAGGCCTTTGATTTATCGAATCTAGTCCCCATACTGCAAGGCTCTTACAACCACAATCTCTCTCCATTGGTCCAGTGAGTCAGTCAGTGCCTTGGAAGACACTGGTGATGATGCTATTTCTCTCCCCTCTTCTCCCCTCACTCTCCTCTCCTTTTTCTGTCCTCCTCTCCTTCCCTCCTTCTCTCCTCCTTTTCCTCCACTCCCCTCATATCCTCTCCCCTCCTCCTCTCTCTGGTGTCCCTGAGACAGAGTCAACCTTTCTGTGTCTCTAATTTCAGACACTTTAATGAGATTCTTAATTGGTGACCTTTAGAGAGGGGGACCAACGGWGGCACTGTTGATCAATGCTCTCACTCCGGGGGGAGCCAGACAGAGCTAGTGACACTACTTAATACACACTATCGACCCAGCCACCCTTCAGCGCAGTTCACTTCGGACTGGACAGAGTTTAGTTGGTGAAAGTGTTTTCCTTGTGTTTTCTTTGTGATGGTGCGGTGCGGGTGCTCCTGAGTGGCGCGGTGGTCTAAGACACTGCATCTCAGTGCAAGAGGCGMCACTGCAGTACCTGGTTCGAATCCAGGTTGCATCACATCCGGCTGTGATTGGTCCCATAGGACGGTGCACAGTGTTGTCCGGGTTTGGCCGAGTAGGCCGCCATTGTAAATAAGAATTTGTTCTTAACTGACTTGACTAGTTAATAAAGGTTAAATACAGATCTGGGACCTGGCTATATTAAAAAGAGAGATTTTATTTATTTATTTTTATTTATTTCACCTTTATTTAACCAGGTAGGAAAGTTGAGAACAAGTTCTCATTTACAATTGCGAKCTGGCCAAGATAAAGCAAAGTAGTTCGACACATACAACAACACAGAGTTACACATGGAGTAAAACAAAGATACAGTCAATAATACAGTAGAAAKAATAAGTATATACAATGTGAGCAAATGGGGTGAGATAAGGGAGGTAAAGCCACAAAAAAAGGCTATGCTGGCGAAGTAAATACAATATAGCAAGTAAAACACTGGAATGGTAGATTTGCAGTGGAAGAATGTGCAAAGTAAAGATAGAAATAATGGGGTGCAAAGGAGCAAAATAAATAAATAAATACAGTAGGGGGAGAGGTAGTTATTTGGGCTAAATTAAGGATGGGGCTATACTGTTAAGCAGTTTAATTCTGTTGAGCTTGCTCTGACAGGCTGGTGCTTAAAGCTAGTGAGGGAGATAAGTTGTTTCCAGTTTTTCAGAGATTTTTTGTTAGTTCATTCCAGTCATTGGCAGCAGAGAACTGGAAGGAGAGGCGGCCAAAGGAAGAATTGGTTTTGGGGTGACCAGAGAGATATACCTGCTGGAGCGCGTGCTACAGGTGGGTGCTGCTATGGTGACCAGCGAGCTGAGATAAGGGGGACTTTACCTAGCAGGGTCTTGTAGATGACCTGGAGCCAGTGGGTTTGGCGACGAGTATGAAGCGAGGGCCAGCCAACGAGAGCGTACAGGTCGCAGTGGTGGGTAGTATATGGGGCTTTGGTGACAAAACGGATGGCACTGTGATAGATACTTTAAAATACCTTCACATGTCTTCAATGAGGTCATCATTTTTGCTTCTCTAGTTTTGAGGCATTTTAAAATCCCACTTCTCGTCCCACTGTAGGTTTGTGACACACAACTAGTGTTACTGAAAGAGTAGGACTACAGAAGCGTCTGTCTGGGACTGTGTGTTAACTATTCAATGACAAGCTGACATCGTGTAAAGTGTTCTGTGATGACAATGATCATGAAAGTAGAGAACTTCTTTAGTCCTGTTTTATCTAACTGACAGACAGAACGACAGACAGACAGAGGGACAGACAGACACACGGACAGACAGACAGTGGACAGACTGATAGACAGACAGAGGACTGACAGACAGACAGACAGACAGACAGACAGACAGACAGACAGACAGACAGACCAGACAGACAGACAGACAGACAGACAGACAGACAGACAGACAGACAGACAGACAGACAGACAGACAGACTGTTATACAGAGAGACAGAGGGACAGGCAGACTGAAGACAGACAGGCAGAGCCACAGACTGATAAACAGACAAAGGGACAGACTGACAGGCAGAGGGACTGACAGACAGAGGGACAGACAGACTGATAGACAGAGAAACATACATACAGAGGGGCAAAGAGGACAGACAGACAGACAGACAGACAGACAGACAGACAGACAGACAGACAGACAGACAGACAGACAGACAGACAGACAGACAGACAGACAGACAGACAGACAGACAGAGGGACAGGCAGACAGACACAGACAGATGGACGGACAGACAGAAATGGGGAGTATATTGGGACAGACACATAGACACACACACAACAACAATAACAAGCCCTATAAGTTGATGTCCAAGTCCAAACAATCAAAGGGAAGAGTGTTTATTACAACACATACACAGTCTGACCTTTTCAACCATGAACAGTAACACTACTTGTAACCTAAAAGCTCTCTAAGACAACAGTCTTTTACACAGCACAAAGTGGTACTAAGAAAACCCTACTGAATTGAGGAGAACCAAAAAAGAACAATAATGGACTGGAGCCTGCAGGACCGGATTGGGACAAGAATTTAGCCCTGGCATCTTGGTAGGGGGGCGGGCTGTTGCCCACTGATCAGCCAAAGGCTCATTATAGATTAGTATAACAGAAAATTTAACAGGCCCATGGATCACCGACCATGTCAACTTTTTCATGTTTTATTCTGAAATGAAATATAACATTTTGTGGGTGTCATTTTCTACCAGCCACTCAACAACAAAAAATTTATCCAGCCCATCTGGCATTTGCCAGAATTACCAGATAGCCAATCTGTGCCTGGGAGTCTGGTTACATCATGTGTAACTGCCACTAAGTCACAGCCTGGCCTGGCATGAACTAATTACCTTTTGTGTGGGTGGGGAGGGGGGCTGAATCATGGGGTGTTGTGTCAATTGAGTCTCTGTATTTATGTGGAAGCAGCAGCACTCTGTCCAAGTCAAATTTCCCTTCGGGGACAATAAAGTATATCATACCATCATATAATATATACAATCTACATCAGATTTAGCTCACTTCATTTGGATAGTCCATCTGTAGATGCTCTACAGCAGGGGTACTCAACTCCTACCCTACGAGGTCTGGAACCGGCAGGTTTTTTGTTCTACCTGATAGTTAATTGCACACACCTGGTGTCCCAGGTCTAAATCAGTCCCCGATTAGAGTGGAACATGAAAACATGCAGTGGAACTGGCTTCCAGGTCCAGAGTTGAGTTTGAGGGATCTACAGACTATCAGGGACATTTCAACTAACTATCTACTTGCCCTAACCCTAACCTTAACCTTTATCCTAACCCTAAACTTAGCCCTTACCCTTATTCTAAACCAAACCATAACCCTTACCCTTATTCTAAACCTATCCCTAAATGTAACCTTAGCCTTAGCTAAGCCTTAGCAACAGATTGTTTGTTGATAGATTTACCCTCTATAGAGCATCTACAGATGGAAAATCCAGATGATCCAAATAAAGTGATGACCCAGATCTACCCATTGTATTTCTACCCCATTGTATTTCTACATCAGATATTCCCATTGTATTTCTACCCCATTGTATTTCTACATCAGATCTACTCATTGTATTTCTACACATTGTATTTCTACATCAGATATACCCATTGTATTACTACCCCATTGTATTTCTACCCCATTGTATTTCTACATCAGATCTACCCATTGTATTTCTACCCCATTGTATTTCTACATCAGATCTACCCATCATATTTCTAAGTGGGATTCTTACCTGGGTGAGATGTCACATCCCTGCTGCATGAAGGCTCCCAGGGAGAACCAGAGAGAGTTGAAGATGCCAAACTCGTTGGTCTGTTCCTGATTCTGCTGGTTCTGGCCTMGCTGACCAGGGCTCTGCCCCGACTGTAGCCCAGCACCGGGCCCRGTCGGCTGGGTWGGGGTCTGGGGGTCGGCCRCCTCCTCATAGTCCTCTGCGTGCCACTCATAGGGGCTGAAGCGGCTCACCAGGAACAGGACCACGCTCACACCGATGTAGGCGAACACGATACACATCCAGATCTCATAGGCCAGCGGGTCCAGGAAGGAGAAGACACCTGGTTTAGACTTGGTGGGCTTCTTGATCATGATGGAGATGCCCAGAGACATGAAGGGCTTGGAGAAGTCGATCACTTCTTCTCGGACCAGGGTGATGGTCAGCGGGGCTACCGCCACGTCTGCTTTCTGGAGGAGAGAAGGGGAGAAGGGGAGGAACAGAGGTAGAGAGAGAGGAAGGAAGGGGGGAGAGAGGTTGAGAGGGAGGGAGGGAGGTAGAGAGAGAGGAAGGGAAGGAGGGGGAGAGAGGTTGAGAGGGAGGGAGGGAGGTAGAGAGAGAGTAGGAGGAGGAGGGTAGAGAGGGAGAGAGAGAGAAAGAGAGAACATGTTAGCAAGAAAATATAGAGTTGTGCTGTCACATTGACCATGAAATACACTCAAGCACAAAAAATGAAAGCATGAAAAGATTGATCAAATTAAGATCCTACATCTATAAAATAAGAACCTGTTTTCTACATTCTGTAAATAAATCCGTAGAGCTAGATATTGTCCAGTACAGTAGGTGTGCTGGAGGAGGACAAAGAAGGAAAGAAAATACATACAGCATAAGACTGAAACACACACAGAGATTTGTTTAACAGGAAACACTCAAATCCTGACCTTGATTTCCTGTAGACCCCGTTCTCCCACCTCATACACACACCAGTCTCCCCATAGCATCACAAAGACCCTTTCAACAGCAGAGATTGCACCATGGTGTGCAACGGGTCCTCCTTGTTACAAATAATTTCCTATGGTTGTGTGTGTGTGTGTGTGTGTGGATGTGTGTGTGGATGTGTGTGGGCAGATTGCAGGAGATGGGACTGAACAGTTGTTCTTTAGTTACAGTACATACACTTAACCTCCCTGTCACCTTCTCAAGCATTGAGCTGCCCGACTCTGAGTCACAACCAGAGAGAGAGAGCGAGAGGGAGGGAGAGAGAGAGAGAGAGAGAGAGAGAGAGAGAGAGAGAGAGAGGAGAAGAGAGAGAGAAGAGAGAGAGAGAGAGAGAGAGAACCGAGGAGCTGGGAGAGGATAGGGAGAGAAAGAGAGAGAGAGAGGGAGAGTCCACTGTGTATTAAGTTATTTAAAGCTTTATTGTTGAGCATTGAAAACAGATTTTCTGTGAAAAAATATATACTTCTTTGAAAGGACCAACATGTTTGGCAGACGGTATCGATGCAAACATTATAGTGTCAGAAATATTTTTTTTGCAGTGACATCAACATAAAAATACAATGTGACAACTATGAACGTTAACCACCTCCAGAAATGTTATGGACACTTATGACCTCCCATTATGAGCACTTACAAACACTCATTATAAGCTCTAATGACCATCTTATGAGCACTCACCCCGTACACCAGCTCTCCGACCATGCCGTTCCACATCTTGGTCTCGGGGTCTCTGGCTCCATACTTCCCATCTGTGACCACCTTCAGTTTGTAGTGGTATCCAACGTGCTTGGCGATCTCAGCCGCTAGCTCCACGATGTAACCCTCGTACTTATCGTTCCCTGACAGCTGATCATGGTTCTTCTTCAGCATCACGTATGGGGATTCCTGTAGGAGAGGGAGGGTGTATACATTCAGGGTTGGGCTCAATTCCATTTCAATTCCAATTCAGGAAGTACACTGAAATTCCAATTCCTATTCTCTTCAATGCTTTTCAATAAGGAACATGTATTTTCTGAATTGACTTGAAGTGAACCCAATCCTGGATACAGTTCCAATATGATCACATTAAAGATCATTATTGGATGGATTGATAAAGGTTAGTATCAGGGAGTGTAATGACATGACACATTAGTATGACTGGTGGATGAACTGTGATGACAGAGAGTAGGGTCCTTGTAGCAGCCGTAAGGGAAGACATGTTGCAGGAGGCAGCAGGATCAGGAGCACAAGTTGGGCTATTATTAAGGTCCACAGTTGACAATGGTGGTCCAGACATTAAATGGACAATACAAAATTATAAAAAGTGGATATTTACAAAATAACTCCTTCATGAAAAGAAAATGCCTTGTAGCAGGCAAATCTGTCTATTCCATTCAGACTAAGGTTGGGGTATCAGGCTACCGTCAGCCTCCCCTCACAATTACCAAGATGGATCGGCAAAATTGCACCAAAAAAGTAATTTGTATTCTCTTAGCCCTGGGACATACAGTGCTTTCAAAAAGTATTCAGACCCATTGACTTTTTTCACATTGTTAAGTTACAGCCTTATTCTAAAATMTATTAAATAAAAATGTTCCTCATCAAGCGACACACAATACCCAGTGACAATGCGAAAACAGGTCTTTAGAGATTGTTTACACATTTCTTAAAAATAAAAACAGAAATACCTTATTTACATAAGTATTCAGACCCTTTGCTATGAGACTCGAYATTGAGCTCAGGTGCATCCGGTTTCCATTGATCATCCTTGAGATGTTTCTACAACTTGGAGTCCACCTGTTTTAAATTCAATTGATTGGACATGATTTGGAAAGGCACACACCTGTCTTTATAAGGTCCCAAGGTTGACAGTGCATGTCAGAGCAAAAACCAAGCCATGAGTTCAAAGGAATTGTCCGTAGAGCTCCGAGACAGGATTGTGTCGAGGCACACATCTTGGGAAGGGTACCAACCAATTTCTGCAGCATTGAAGGTCCCCAAGAACACAGTGGCCTCCATGATTATTAAATGGAAGAAGTTTGGAACCACTAAGACTCTTCCTAGAGCTGGCCGCCCGGCCAAACTGACCAATCGGGGGAGGCCTTGGTCAGGGAGGTGACTAAGAACCCAATCGTCACCCGATGGAGATCCAGAGGTCCTCTGTGGAGATGGGAGAAACTTCCAGAAGGACAACCTTCTCTGCAACACTCCACCTATCAGGCCTTTATGGTAGAGTGGCCAGACGGAAGCCACTCCTCAGTAAAAGGCACATTACAGCCCGTTTGGAGTTTGCCAAAAGGCACCTAAAGGACTCTCAGACCATGAGTAACAAGATTCTCTGGTCTGATGAAACCAAGATTGAACTATTTGGCCTCAATGCCAAGCATCACGTCTGGAAGAAACCTGGCACCATCCCTACGGTGAAGCATGGTGGCAGCATCATACTGTGGGGATGCTTTTCAGTGGCAGGGACTGGGAGACTAGACAGGATCTGGGGAAAGATGAACGGAGCAAAGTACAGAGAGATCCTTGATGAAAACCTGCTCCAGAGCGATGAGGACCTCAGACTGGGGTGAAGGTTGTGGTGGTTCATTTCTTTACTATCAAATGAGGAGAGACAAACTTATCACACAAGTCAGAGTTATACTTAAACTAAATCTTTAATCACTTATTAATAAGGAAGCAGGCCAATACAACACACACATATAAAGTTAATCGATTGAGTGCTCTAAGATAATGATGGCTGGTCATGGCTGGTCGACGATTCACGCTCAGATGATTCTTTGAGAGCCCCGAGACAAAATTACAAAGGTCTTTTATAGCCAAGATACACCGCTTTCAACCTACATGACAAACAATAGATATATAGAATGGCTCACAAGGTTAAGATCTGTATGAAATATATAATACATAGCAGACAGTATCTGCTGTGTCGACAGTTTTCATTGTGTAGAGACCAGTGTCAGTCCCTCTGACTCCAAACTGGAACCATCTCTCCCTGGTACGGTATAGAACAGAAACATTAACTCATGCTCTGGGAATGCTCTTTAGGTTTCATCACCCAAAAGACATCGTGAATCTCCTGTCAGTGTTTTCTCCCAGGGGCCCATCCTCAGTAGAACACCCACACAATAGTTAACAATACTCTATTCTGTTGCATAAAACAACCCGTTGATGCAATAAAAGTATTATAACATAGTCTTGCAATTTTCCACCATAAGGTTCACCTTCCAACAGGACAACGACACTAAGCACACAGTCAAGAGCCTGAATGTCCTTGATTGGCTCAGACAGAGCCCAGACTTGAACCCGATCGAACATCTCTGGAGAGACCTGAAAATTGCTGTGCAGATCCAGCCTGACAGAYCTTGAGAAGATCTGCAGAGAAGAATGGGGGAAACACTAGAAATACAGGTATGCCAAGAWTCGAGGCTGTAATCGCTGCCAAGGGTGCATCAACAAAGTACTTAGGTTAAGGGTCTGAATACTTATGTAAATGTGATATTTCCGTTTTTTTACATTTGCAAACATTTCTAAAAACCTGTTTTTGCTTTGTCATCATGGGGTATTGATGAGGGACATTTTTCTTTTTTAAATAAATTTTATAATAACGCTGTAACCTAACAAAATGTGGAAAACGTCAAGGGGTCTGAATACTTTCACTGTATCACTGTCAAAATTACATAACTGGTATTCAATGTAAAATGAATACCAAAATCATTCATTACATTGTATATTAGTCATTCTATAGAATGATCTTCTACCTCATGGGTCATGCAAATGTGTATGTGGACTTAAACCTTTTATTGCAGTGGGCTAAATCAAGGTCACAGTGTTTCTGGGTAGTCTTAAACAAATCTACTGTGAAACAAAAGTATACACCTCACACACATGGTTATGGGCTTAAAAAAAGAAGACACCTGTACCATGTCAGATATAGAGTTGAAATGTATTACATTTTGAGTTTGCATCCCAATATTACACATCACAGAAGACTGAACTATAACAAGAACATTTTACATAAAAACACAGGGTTTTCTGCGTTAAAAAAAAAATGATGTTGATAAATTATGAAATTATGAGAAATATGAATAACATTCCACCCATGAGGTCACTAGGTCATTTCAATGCAGGAAAGGACTCAACGCTGCGCCCACTCACAGGATTGGAAATGGTAAGTGAAATGCAACAATATTGTGCCAAAATGAAACAACATTTCTACAAGGTTGCYGTAAACGTTAAGGAAATAAATGTAACGCTAGTTATTATTGTAAGCTAATGTGGAATATAGATTTAACAGAAATGTAGGCTAGTTTAACTTGGGGACACATTAACAAACATTTAGAACGCGGAAACAAAAGCACTCTGAAATGGCGAGAGTTTGTAGAGCGCACTAGTTGCCTGACAGATCTTTTGAGTCCTATTCTGAGAAGATCTGTTCTGTTCATAGTTCATTTGATAGGGAAGTACAGATAGTGGTTTTTATAATCAGAAATATGTACTGTATATCTGAGATTTTCTTTGGTATCGCCACTGAGATTTTATGTTGGGGATTTTCTATTCAGAAAATACCCTTCATGTCACGTGAAAGATGTGTGAAGTGAACTGACTTGAGGTGTGACCTGTTGTGCCACAAAGGTTTATGCTGCTGCTACTTGGACGGATTAAACTATAGAAAATAACTCCTTGTAACCAGATTCTTTATCATCGAACCCACAGGCCCTTCAGAAGAGGTCATTTATTAATTTAGATTTACAACATCGTTAAAATATTGACACACTAAAGATCGATATTGGATGGATTTAATATCTCTTCATTCAAAGACTCAATCATGGACACTCTTACTGACAGTTGTGGCTGCTTAGTGTGATGTATTGTTGTCTCTACCTTCTTGCCCTTTGTGCTGTTGTCTGTGCCCAATAATGTTTGTGCTATGTTTTGTACTGCTACCATGTTGTGCTGCTGCCATGTTGTGTTGCTACCATATTGTTGTCATGTTGTTGTCTTAGGTCTCTCTGTATGTAGTGTTGTGGTGTCTCTCTTGTCACGATGTGTGTTTTGTCCTATATGTTTATGTAAAAAATGTAATCCCATCCTCCGTCCCKGCAGGAGGCCTTTTGGTAGGCCGTCATTGTAAATAAGAAAGACTTGACTAGTAACAAAAAGGTAAAAAAAAAWTTTGGGGGAAAAATGATAATAGGAGCTCGCACCAGACCAAATTTAAGTAGCTGACATAATATATGCAAAGAGGGACATTGGAATGAGGTAATCTCCATACACAGCCCTGGGGAAGTGAGACATAAAATGTTACCAGCTCATAAAGTTTATCACCACTTTTCTCAAGTTGAGACCATAGATGTGATGCTTCATATTCAGGAGAAAATACAGAGTAGCAACTAAACACAGCAATGGGATAGAATGGAGCTACTGAAGACTTGTTCTGTTGAGGAACTCTCCTGGAGAGGTATTCTCAAGTAGGACTGGTTTCCTGTTTTGCTATTAAGCATAAACGTGGTTGGATTATCATCATATTCGTTATAAGCCTACCAATTAAACAGAAGATAATTCAGACACCCTGACTTTTAGGAATCATAACATATTTCTGTCCACACCACGATGGAGTCACGCTAAAAGTTATGTCACTTATACACAATTAGCTATTCTCCACAGATTACATATGCATAGCTAGACTGTATGGCCTTATTCACAACCATAGCGTAATACTCTCCAATCCCAGAAAGATCATTATACTTACTGGAAGTATGCGCGGTTGCTTGCGTGGCTTAGTAGCTCTGAGAGGCTTCAATTTGGGACCATCAAAGACAGCCATGTGGCAACCCTGACACAGACAGGCTTTTATTAGTGGCTACGCTCCACACAGCTGTGTGTGTGTTCGTGTGCTACGTGCTGCAGGAGAGTACGCAGCCAATCACTGCCAGACCACCTCTGTTCTGAGAGGTTATCCTATTCCTGCTCTTATACCAGCTAGGCAACCCAATTGGACCTGTCTTTGAGAGATATCTTCCGGATCATCCTCAAACTGAAAGATTAAGCTGACATGGCCCTGACGGGACGCTGTACTTCAAATTTTTCTGCTCTCTCTCTCTCTCGCTCACTGCTCATTGCTCTCAGCCACACTACTCACCTGTCTCTTTTATCTCTGCTCTCTCTCTGTCCTCTTCTGTCATACTCTCATGGCTCTCCTCGTCTTTCTCTCTCTCTCTTGGTCTCACACGCCACTATGCTCCTCTCTTTCTGTCTCGCCTCTCTCTCTGCTCGGCCTCTCTTCTGTCTCTCTCTGTCTCTCTCCTTGTTCTCTATCTTGCCTCCTCTCTCCTCTTCTTTTCTCTTCTCTTCTCCCCTCGTCCTCTTCACTCCTCTCTGTCTCCTCTGTTCTCCTCCTCTCTCTCTCCTCTCTCCCCCTCCCTCCTCTCTACTCCTCCCCCCCCCTCCCGTCTCTCTACTCCCTCTCTCTACCTCCCCTTGCTCCCATCTCTCTCTCTTCTCTTTCTTCCGGTCTCTGTCGCCTCTCTCTCTCTCGTCTCATCCTCTCTCTCCTCTCCTCTCAGTCCGCTCTCCTCCCCTCCCCACACCCTCCCCCTCTCCGTCCCTCCCTCCCCTCCTTCCCCCCTCCTCCCCGCTCCCCGCCCTTCTCTCTTCTCTCTTCTCTATCCTCTGTCTCTCTTCATCGCTTCTCTCCTCGTTCTCTCCTCTCTCTTCTCTTCTCTACCACACCCTATGTCTCTTTTTCTTTCTTTCTCTCTTCGCTCCATAACAAAGGACATTTCCTAGCAAACCCTGTATTGACAAACCCAGATAGCGCATGACGTTCTAAAGAACCAATGTGTTCTTTAGACATTGGTAGAGAGTGTGGTTGTCCTAATGGTTATTTTGCATTACAACTTTCCTCAACATTCTGGGAACGGTGCAGGATAGTTGGCTTGGCTTTGGAACCATTCTCAAGCACTTTTAAGGAACTTTGAAAAAATAACATTATTTGGTTCAAGGTTTATTTAAAGTATGTTCTCAATTTGTTCCAAGAAACAAGTTCTTCTGTGCACGTGCCACAATCTCACTGGCACCGTTCCACAATGAAAATACATGCGTTGCATGATTAATAACTATGCAAATTAATTTCCAAGTGTCCTATCTGTGCTTGGATTCAGAACAGGTAACCACAACATAAGCAGCAGCGTTTATAAAAAGTCTTATTGAAACATGTAGTAACGTTTTTATTCAAAACCTCTAAATACGTATAATTACTGTTCTCAGAATGTTAATAAACCACCAGGAAACGTTCAGAGAATCATAGTAAAAGTTCTCAGAACCTCCTGCAACTAAATGAAACATTCCCAGAGGTCGTTTCCCACAAGTCGTATCAAGCAAGTAGCAATTTAAGCTCAGACTGCGCCCAGCGCACAATTCTTTACATTTGATATTGTATCAGCTGCTGTAGAGGCAGTTTTCTCTGTGTGTTATGGTAATAACTGTCCCCCTGCTGGTTACAGATGAGTGGAATGTATTATCACTACACACACGAGCCTCTAGGTCTGGCAGAGAGACAGGACCCAGGGAGGGAGTGGAGACAAGGTCAGTTTCAGAGCAGTTTGACAGGCGCAAAAGGACACACACACACACACACACCAGCACAACACACACACACAACACACACACACACACACCAACACACACAACACACACACACCACACACACACACACCACTACCACACTACCACATACACCACACACAAACACAGCACGCACGGCACACACACAGATAGCATGTCACTAGCACTCCTCTCTCTGACCTATAATAGGTCAACAGAGACCGGCTGCACTCAGGCGGGGAACAAAACAAATACAGAACACATGGCTTTGGACAGATCTTCTAGAAATGCACCTGTTCTTCTTCCTTATGACCCTGTCTTTCTTCATTCCTTCCCTAATGTAACGGATTGTGAAATGGCTAGCTAGTTAGCGGTGGTGCGCGCTAATAGCCTTTTCAATCGTGACGTCACTTGCTCTGAGACTTGAAGTAGTGGTTCCCGTCTTGCTGCGCAAGGAGCGATTTTCGTGGAGCGATGGGTAATGATGCTTCGTGGGTGATGTTGTTGGATGTGTGCAGAGGGTCCTGGTTCGCGGCCCGGGTCGGGGCGAGGGGACGGAGCGTAAGTTAAACTGTTACATTGATGCTGGTTGACACGCGACGGATCACTGGTTGCTGCGGAAAAGGAGGAGGTCGAAAGGGGGTGGTGTAACGATGTGAAATGTCTAGCTAGTTAGCGGTGGTGGCGCTAATAGCCTTTCAATCGGTGACGTCACTTGCTCTGAGACCTTGAAGTAGTGGTTCCCTTGCTCTGCAAGGGCCGGGCTTTTGTGGGAGCGATGGGTAACGATGCTTCGTGGGTGACTGTTGTTGATGTGTGCAGCAGGGTCCGGCTGGTGCGCCCGGGTCGGGGCGAGGGGACGTACTAAAGTTAAACTGTTACACTAACATCCTAAAAGCAGAGATAATCAAAGTCTTCTCATGCCTAACAGTTATACAGTATCTCACAGTATCTCATGCCTGACAGTTATACAGTATCTCATGCCTAACAGTTGATGAGGGATCTTGAACAGTGTAATAATTCCTCTTGGAAAGACAATTTAGTTGTATTCTATAGTTGCGCCCAAAGTAAACATATATATACAGTTTAAGTCGGAAGTTTACATACACTTAGGTTGGAGTCATTAAAACTCGTATTTCAACCACTCCACAAGTTTCTTGTTAACAAACTATATTTTTGGCAAGTCGGTTAGGACATCTACTTTGTGCATGACACACGTAATTTTTCCAACAATTGTTTACAGACAGATTATTTCACTTATAATTATAAAACTGTATCACAATTCCAGTGGGTCAGAAGTTTACATACACGAAGTTCATTGTGCCTTCAAACAGCTTGGAAAATTCCAGAAAATGATGTCATGGCTTTAAAAGCTTCTGATAGGCTAATTGACATAATTTGAGTCAATTGGAGGTGTACCTGTGGACGTATTTCAAGGCCATAATGACCATTGTTATGTTTGGAGGAAAAAGGGGGAGGCTTGCAAGCCGAAGAGCACCATTCCAACCATGAAGCACGGGGGTGGCAGCATCATGTTGTGGGGGTGTTTTGCTGAAGGAGGGACTGGTGCACTTCACAAAATAGATGGCACCATGTGAAGGAAAATTATGTGGATATATTGAAGCAACATCTCAAGACATCAGTCAGGAAGTTAAAGCTTGGTCACAAATGGGTCTTCCAAATGGACAATGAACCCAAGCATACTTCCAAAGTTGTGCTTCACCTGAAATGCTTTTCCAATGGTCTTGAAGGAGTCCCCACATATGCTGAGCACTTGTTGGCTGCTTTTTCTTCACTCTGCGGTATGACTCATCCCAAACCATCTCGATTTGGTTGAGGTCGGGGGATTGTGGAGGCCAGGTCATCTGATGCAGCACTCCATCACTCTCCTTCTTGGTCAAATAGGCCTTACACAGCCTGGAGGTGTGTTGGGTCATTGTCCTGTTGAAAAACAAATGATAGTCCCACTAAGCCCAAACCAGATGGGATGGCGTATCGCTGCAGAATGCTGTGGTAGCCATGCTGGTTAAGTGTAACTCGAATTCTAAATAAATCACAGACAGTGTCACCAGCAAAGCACCCCCACACCATCACACCTCCTCCTCCATGATTTACGGTGGGAACCACACATGCAGAGATCATCTGTTCCTCCACAACGCGTCTCACAAAAAATCTCAAATTTCCACTCCAGACCAAAGCACAGATTTCAACCGGTCTAATGTCCATTGCTCGTGTTTCTTGACCCAAGCAAGTCTCTTCTTCTTATTGGTGTCCTTTAGTAGTGTTTTCTTTGCAGCGATTCAACATGAAGGCCTGATTCACAGTCTCCTCTGAACAGTTGATGTTGAGATGTGTCTGTTACTTGAACTCTGTGAAGCATTTATTTGGGCTGTAATTTCTGAGGCTGATAACTCTAATGAACTTATCCTCTGCAGCAGAGGTAACTCTGGGTCTTCCTTTCCTGTGGCGGTCCTCATGAAAGACAGTTTCATCATAGCGCCTGATGGTTTTTGCGACTGCACTTGAAGAAACTTTCAAAGTTCTTTATATTTTCCGTATTGACTGACCTTCATGTCTTAAAGCAATGATGGACTGTCGTTTCTCTTTGCTTATTTGAGCTGTTCTTGCCATAATATGGACATGGTCTTTTACCAAATAGCGCTATCTTCTGTACACCACCCTACCATGTCACAACACAACTGATTGGCTCAAATCTTGACGCTAGAGGTCAGATTTTTTCATTTTATTTTTTAAATAACGTTCCCAAGGTAAACAGACTATTTCTCAGGTCCAGATCGTAGAATATGCATATAATTTACATATTAGGATAGAAAACACTCCAAAGTTTCCAAAACTGTCAAAATATTGTCTGTGAGTATAACAAAACTGATTCTGCAGGCAAAAACCTGAGAAAATCCTAAACCGAGTGTGGTAAAAAAATTAAAAAATAATCTCGTGTTTCTGGCCGTCTTTCTTCCATTTAAAGGGGTATCAACCAGATTCATTTTCCAATGGCGTTCAACAGGCTGTGACCAGGCTTTAGACATAGTTTTCAGCTTTATTTTGAAAAATTAGTCATATTTTTCAAAACTAGTCAGGTGTCCTCTGATTAGTTCCTGCGCGGAGAGGGGTAGCTCTCCATTTTCTTTTCTCTCTTATTGAATAGGTTACGGTCCGGTTGAAATATTATCGATTATGTTTGTAAAAACAACTAGATTGATTATAAAAAACATTTTGACATTTTTTGACATTAACGATACTTTTTGGAATTTTCGTCGAAACGGGAACGAAGGCTTTGTTTTGAACATAACGCGCAACCCAAATGGCTTTTTCTTGTTATAAAAGTAATATTTATCGAACAAAAATAACATTTATTGTGTAACTGGGAGTCTCGTGAGTGCAAACATCCGAAGATTATCAAAGGTAAGCGATAAATTTGATTGCTTTTCTGACTTTCGTGACCATGCTAATTTGGGGCTAGCTGTTGTAGCATTGATTGATACACTCACAAAAGCTTGGATTGCTTTCGCTGCAAATGCATATTTTCAAAATCTGACACGATAGGTGGATTAACAACAAGCTAAGCTGTGTTTTGGTATATTTCACTTGTGATTGCATGATTATAAATATGTTTAGTAATATTTTGCGCCCTGCAATTCAGCGGTTGTTTAGGAAAATGATCCCGTAAAAGGGATCCGTAGCGCAGAGAAGTTAAGAAGGAAAGAAATTCCACAAATTAACTTTTAAGAAGGCACACCTGTTAATTGAAATGCATTCCAGGTGACTACCTCATGAAGCTGATGGAGAGAATGCCAAGATTGTGCAAAGCTGTCATCAAGGCAAAGGGTGGCTACTTTTGAAGAATCTCAAATCTCAAATATATTTTGATTTGTTTAACACTTTTTTGGTTAGTACATGATTCCATATGTGTTATTTCATAGTTTTGATGTTCTCACTATTATTCTACAAGAAAAGCCCTTGAATGAGTAAGTGTTCTAAAACTTTGACCAGTGGTGTATATATATATATWTTTTTTTTTTTGGGGGGGGTGGGGGCAATTCCACTAAAAGAAAACCCAACACTTAGATTCAGGTCTATAGCCTGGTCTTAAAACAACACTATGTCTGCCTGTAAAGGCACCAAGCCTTCCTGTTATCCTTTCCCCCTTCCTCCTCACACACACACACACACACAGCTTGCCTCTCCCCCTCTGCAGCGCTCGTCTTAACACGGCTCTGCAGGACAGGCGGGCGGCGAGCTGCTGAAATCCCTCACCCCAATAACCCTCTCCGTGGAGGTCTGCTGTAGGCCTGGGGGTCTGGATGGAACAAACCTTAGCCCAGATCCCTTCTCCCTGGAACAATCCTCAGCCCAGCTCCTTCTCCCTCTCCACCCACCTTTAACAGACCACTAAGACCTTAGCTCACTGAGTCTTCACTACGGTTTACAGCAAAAACCTAATGACTGAATTTTCTAACTGTGTGTGGTGGTATTGGTAGTGTGGTTGTGAGTTACTCTATGCAGACCTGGCAATATCCCCCATACCACCCACCTACCACCTCCCACTACCCCAAGCTAGAGGACCTGGAGCCTGTCC
>NW_019944037.1:73191-77655 GCF_002910315.2 Salvelinus sp. IW2-2015 | reverse complement strand
CTCCCACTACCCCAAGCTAGAGGACCTGGAGCCTGTCCTCCATCCATAAGTTAGAGGCCCTGTCAGTGGGCAGGAGACATAAAAGGGCCTGGGGAAGTGAAGGAAGCAGCAGGGAGGAGAACACATCCTCACATTACATCAGTAGTGAGTAAGGTCTCTGTGAGTCTGCAATGTGATGGAAATAAAAAATGGGCTATAGGCTAACAGGCTAAAAGGGTGGCCAGGAGAGAAGGAAAGAAGAGTAGGGAGGGAGGGTTTGTAACGTATTTGTTCTATGTAGGCTAGGCCTAGTGGTTGTAAGAATTTGGGATCTATTGTCCCACAACTGTCCCAGAGTCTGTTTGGAATAGGCTAGTTCTTTCTTGACAAGCTGACCAATAGAATAGGTTAACTTTTCTACTATGGGGGATAGTAGATTGACATAGGCTAGTGATGTTGCTGTTCCTTACTGGTCTTCTTGGCTGAGGAAAAGTAAATGTGAACAGTTATTCTAACATCTTTAAATTCTGCATTGGAATTCGGTATGGAGCACGTTGCATCCTCGAGTTTCATGTTCTGTTAAAATGAATTACCATAATCTAAATGTGATTTATTTTATTCTGAGCACCGTGGGTGGACGCCCCAATCAAGTTACGCACACCCAATGCATATGGGTCCGGTAAATTTCTTAAATGTCTGGTAAATTAAAATGCTGCCGGTCAAATGTCCWGRMCCACATTTTCCGAATGAAAACCCTGACACACACACACACACACTAACCAGGATGGTGGTAACTATYTAGGTCCTGTTCTGTAGGCCGTAGCTGCTGTCGTTGCTTCCTCTCATGAAGGTGGCTGTGCTCACGTACTTCTCGTCCTCGTTCCAGTAGCCCACCTGATACACATACAAGATTAACAGACAAGTGAAAAAACTGACGGGCTATGAAGGAAACCTTGATTTGATCTGATACTGTCCTGTACAGATATGATATTAGACTGCAATGAAACACTAATGGACATGAATCCCCACAATTGACATCAAATAAGCTTCTATAAGATCCCATTAGATCCCATAAGGTCCTAAAGATCTCATGACTCACCTTCTTAGGTCCAGAGGGGGCTAGCTCCATGACACTGACGGTGAAGTTGGTCCTGCGTCCTTTCTCATTGAACTGGATATGACCTGTCAGGCCATCGATACGCACCTGCCACATCAATAACACAGAGACACAGGGAGCAGTTACGGTTCTGAGGTGTAGTCTTCTATTAGCCTCATTAACAGAGAACATGAGCTGGAGTTCAGTTTCTTCAAGAGCCTTGTCAGGATGTTCATTGGAGTGTGTATAGCATGTATTATGCGTGTGTGTGTGTGTGTGTGTGTGTGTGTGTGTGTGTGTGTGTGTGTGTGTGTGTGTGTGTGTGGGTGTGTGTGTGCACTGGGTGTTCAAAACTACTTTCTATGACATAGACTGACCAGGTGAATCCAGGTGAAAGCTATGATCCTTTATTGATGTCACCTGTTAAATCCACTTCAAATCAGTGTAGATGAAGGGGAGGAGACGGGTTAAATAAGGATTTTTAAGTCTTGAGATAATTGAGACATGGATTGTGTATGTGGGCCATTCAGAGGGTGAATGGACAATATCAAATGTTTAAGTGATTTTGAACAGTGTATGGTAGTAGGTGCTAAGCGCACCAGTTTAAGTGTGTCAAGAACTGCACTGCTGCTGGGTTTCTCACACTTAACAGTTTCCTGTGTGTATCAAGAATGGTCCACCACCCAAAGAACATCCAGGCAACTGTAGGAAGCATTGGAGTCTACATGAGCCAGCATCCCTGTGGAACACTTTCAACTCCTTGGAGAGTCTATGCCCCCTCAAATTGAGGCTGTTCTGAGGGCAAAAGGGGGTGCAACACAATACTAGTGTTCCTAATGTTTTGTGCACTTAGTGTATGCGTGCGAGTGTGTGTGTTTAAGTGTGTAGTGTGTGTAACATGTGTTCATTGCAGCATGCTAGTGTTGGCAGTATGATGGGTTTAATTGAGCAAATGGGGCATCAATCTCCTCTCTTCCCACAGGCAGATAGATGTCTGCATTCACTCGGACCAGACCACAGCTAGACACAGCCATGGAGCCACTGTGTGCGTGTGTGTGTGTGTGTGTGTGTGTGTGTGTGTGTGTGTGTGTGTGTGTGGTGGTGTGTGTGTGTGTGTGGTGTGTGTGTGTGGTGTGTGGTGTGTGTGTGTTGTGGTGTGGGTGGTGGTGTGTGTGTGTGTGTGTGTGTGTGTGTAGGGTGTGTGGATGTGCGTGTATACGCACAAGAGTGAGTGTATGTGTGTGTGTGTGTGTGTGTGTGTCTGTGTCTGTGTCTGTGTGTGTGTGTGTGTGTGTGTGTGTGCATCAATTAGACCACAGTTCCACAGAGCCACACCAGAGAGATCAGTGTGAGACTCTGAGAGCATCTGTCTGTTTAAAAGCTCAAGTCAAGAGCCAATATGAATACAATAACATCTTAATGATTACATCCCTCTAGTAATGTCGTCAGTCCCAGAAAACAGCTACCCTACTGCTAGCTGATATTGATCATCAATCCAGTTCACAGCATATTCCTCTGTAGGCACGTCTAGGGCAATTACTAATAATCACACAGCAACATCGGTTTAATCAGGTTGTGTCTGAAAACCTATTAAGCCTTGTCTTGTCTTGTCCTGTCCGTCCGTCCGTCCCCCTCTCTCTCTCTCTCTCTCTCTCTCTCTCTCTCTCTCCCTCTCAGTTGATTAAACATCTTAAGTTAATTTCCTTAACTTTAAGTCAGTTGCACAAAAAATGTTAAGGCGAATTTTCCCCTTAAATMAAGTGAAAAAGTTAAGGGTGCCCATGAGGTCCCTTAAGTGCTTCATTCAGTATGGATATCAATGTAAATAACATTTGTGGAGGTGAATGTTTTCCTCTGCCCTGATTTCAAAGGGAAAACATCGACRAGCTAGCTAGCTACTTAGCTAAACAATGGAAGGTGCACAATCCATGGCTACAAAGCTAGCTGGCTAGTTAGCTACCTACTCTGTAAGTTAGCTTGACCTGCTAGGAAGTAATAGAAACAAGTTGAGATAAAAGTAACTAAAATAAGTGTTATTTATAAGTGTTTATAAGTGTTATAAGTGTTATTATCAAGTTGTTTCTCCTGTCTTGAATGTAGAAGTTCTATTTTGCAATCTCCCAAAATAAATGTGATCTCGTTCAGTGAATCAGGTCATCTCCATAGTAACCAGAGACGCTTTCTGCCGTACATGCCTTCAAACTACCGTAAAATGATGCCCTGACCTAAGGAAATGTTTGGGGGCTCTATGTAACACCTTTAAACAATTCCCTAATATGTTTTAGACGTTTTATGCAACCGGGCCCAAACGTTTATCCACGTTTCTCCAAACCTCAAATTTCAATGTGTTTTTGACACCCTGGGTTGCTCCTCTTTCATGCGGCTCCTCCTGTATTAATTCTGAATGGTTAAGTTAAGGGTTAAGGTTTGGGTAGGGTTAAAACAAAAACAACTCCATGGTTAAGTTTAGGCATTCATTCTGAATGGTTAAGTAAGGGTTAGGTTGGGTAGGGTTAAAACAAAACAACTCCATGGTTAAGTTTAGGCATTCATTCTGAATGGTTAAGTTAAGGGTTAAGGTTTGGGTAGGTTAAAACAAAAACAACTCCATGGTTAAGTTTAGGCATTCATTCTGAATGGTTAAGTTAAGGGTTAAGGTTTGGGTAGGGTTAAAACAAAAACAACCCATGGTTAAGTTTAGGCATTCATTCTGAATGGTTAAGTTAAGGGTTAAGGTTTGGGTAGGGTTAAAACAAAAACAACTCCATGGTTAAGTTTAGGCATTCATTCTGAATGGTTAAGTTAAGGGTTAAGGTTTGGTTAGGGTTAAAAAAAACAACTCCATGGTTAAGTTAGGCATTCATTCTGAATGGTTAAGTTAAGGGTTAAGGTTTTGGGATAGGTATAAAAAAATATATTTTTTTTAAATGAGTGTCTACGTCCATCCATTATCCCCGTCCACAACGCCTAGCAAAACCCAAGCCTACTTGATGGTAATAGGCTCACTGCTGCCCCTAGTGGCGGGTTTGAAGCTCCTGACGGTCCTCAGGACATGGATTGAGGTCTAATTATGAAGTGAATCTTGAGCGCCTGGCTGCTCTCTCACCATCTCTGTAATACTAAACCAAGTGCTTTATTTCCTTCCCATCTCAGAACACTGCATTACTAAACTCCATTGTTGATGTCATATTCTATGATGATCACAGGCAGGTTTTATTGCTGCAGGATTTGTTTTACCGAACATTGATGTCACATTCCATCCGGAAGCTCATAGGTGACTCAATGGGAACGTTCGGTGACAGAATAGAGATCTAATTTGTTCAGCAGGGCCTGACTCAGGATGGGTTTAGCCAACGTGCCACTCAGGAGCTTGTCTGTGTATGTTGTTG
>NW_019944037.1:67762-69883 GCF_002910315.2 Salvelinus sp. IW2-2015 | reverse complement strand
GCACTGCATCGATTATATGCAACGCAGGACACGCTAGATAAACTAGTAATATCATCAACCATGTGTAGTTATAACTAGTGATTATGATTGATTGATTGTTTTTAATAAGATAAGTTTATTGCTAGCTAGCAACTTACCTTGGCTTCTTACTGCATTCGCGTAACAGGCAGGCTCCTCGTGGAGTCCAATGTAAAGCAGGTGGTTAGAGCGTTGGACTAGTTAACCGTAAGGTTGCAAGATTGAATCCCCAAGCTGACAAGGTAAAAATCTGTCGTTCTGCCCCTGAACAAGGCAGTTAACCCACCGTTAACCCAAACCTTGGAGCAACGTAAGATAGGCAACGGCACAAGGTCTGGGGAGGATGTCGGATTCTCTTGGAAATTTCAAAGGGGGAAAAATGTTTTCCAGGGAGGGTCCTCTTCAGACATACAACTCACTCAAAAAATATTTTTATTTGAATTTTGTATTATTATTATGCTATATTTTTTAGATATATATTTGTTTATTTTTTTTTACCTTTATTTAACTAGGCAAGTCAGTTAAGAACAAATTCTTAATTACAATGACAGCCTACCCCAGCCAAACAGCCTACTCCCGATCACGGCCGGTTGTGATACAGCCCGGTATCGAACCAGGGTCTGTAGTGACGCCTCTATCACTGCGATGCACTCGGGAGCCACAAATCACACGTTTGGGAAGCAGGACTTAAAATGCTGGAGGAAATTGGATATGGCAGCGACGTGATACGGCAGCGAGGTGTCCGGAGAAGCGTGTCTGATTTCCGACTCGTACTCTCTGTCCCAACTGATGCCGGAACTTGTACAGACGTGTTAAACTGGAGCATTGGAACATTGAGAGTTGCACCCCGTCTGTCTAGACAGAGTAGTGTGCATGTCTGTGCAGTGCAGTGCAGTACCTTCAGGCGTCTCTTGGGGATCTTGGCGTCTTTGTTTTCGAACTCCATCCACTGCTGAATGGTACGACTGACGTTCTGCTCTGTGTAGTTGACCAGCTGGAAGCCTGTGATATTGGCCCCACCTTTCCTCAGGTCCGTTAGGTCAATGTCCAGAAAACCCTGATAAGAAGAGAATACAGAGAGGACAGACAGATAGACAAGGAGAGGATATAGAGATGGATGGACGGAGAGAAAGACAGACAGACAGACACACAGGACAGAGAGAAAAACACGTTACACATTTAGAGGAATCAATTAGTTTCATGTTTTTAGGATGAATAAAGAAATATGAAGGCTCCTTTTTTCAAGAGGAGATTTGAGTCAATATGTTTCCTACAGCTCACAATGTTGGATTTAAAACCATTGTGTAGGACTATAGAGGGATACAGAGGTGACGGCCAGAATGCTTCTGTTCATAGAATAACAACTACTTCAGTGGTCAAATAAATGACGTTGGGTGTTACGCTAATACTGCAGGGAGCGGAAATCGGAAGTTTAAAGAGAAATAACTCAAATATGAAATGTGAGAGATCAATATTCTGAGAGATAAAATCACAATCAGATCTGTGGTGAATAAGTTATTTGCTATAGCGAGAGTGTAAGAGAGAGACAGAGAGAAGGAGAGAGTGAGAAGTAGAGAGAGAGGAGKGAGGGAGAAGTAGAGAGAGGAGAGAGGAGAAAGAGAGGAGAGAGAGAGAGAGACAGAGAGAGAGAGGAGAGAGGATAAAGGAGAAAGAGAGGAGAGAGAGGAGAGAGAGAGAAGCAGCGCAAGAGAAAGAGGGAGAATTGTATAATGAGAGTGTTCTGTATAAAGGCCAAAGCAGTGAAGTGGCTCTACATTGTAATTACTGGTTTAAACTAAAGCAGGAAGAGAATGACAGAATGCCAGGGTCAATCTCTTAATGAAAAAGGCAAATCCTTTAGAGCAAGCTCTTATCCCAGCCCCGGCCTGAAAAGAAAGCAGTAACGAGAGAGGAGAAGGAGGAGAGTAGAGAATGAAAGGTTGAGGGAGAAGTCTAGGTTTATTCCCTGATAGAGTTGTGTTAATCCTGGACCCCCGTGCTGTGAAGTACAATAGAACCACTTCCCTGGAACCCTTCAACACTGTGGAACACAATAGAACCACTTCCCTGGAACCCTTCAACACTGTGGAACACAATAGAACC
>NW_019944037.1:60891-66142 GCF_002910315.2 Salvelinus sp. IW2-2015 | reverse complement strand
TTCCAGTGTGACCGGTTAGACAGTGGTGAACTATAGGTCTCAGTGTGTGACAGGGTTAGTACAGTGGTGACCTATAGGTCTTCAGTGTGATACAGGTTAGTACGTGGTGAACCTATAGTCTTCAGTGTGTGACAGGTTAAGTACAGTGGTGAACTATAGGTCCTTCACCCGTGTGTGACAGGTTATACAGTGGTGAACCTATAGGCCTTCAGTGTGTGACAGGTTATACAGTGGTGACCTATAGGTCTTCAGTGTGTGAACAGGTTAGTACAGTGGTGAACCTATAGGCTTCAGTGTGGTAACAGGTTGTACAGTGGTGAACATATAGGTTCAGTTGTGACAGGTTAGTACAGTGGTGAACCTATAGGCTTCAGTGTGTGAAGGTTAGTACAGTGGTGAACTATGGCTTCAGTGTGTGACAGGTTATACAGTGGTGAACCTATAGGTCTTCAGTGTGTGCAGGTTAGTACAGTGGTGAACTATAGGCCTTCAGTGTGTGACAGGTTAGTACGTGGTGACCTATAGGCCTTCAGTAGTGTGACAGGTTAGTACAGTGGTGAACCTATAGGCCTTCAGTTGTGACAGGTTAGTACAGTGGTGAACCTATAGGCTTCAGTGTGTGACAGGTAGTACAGTGGTGAACCTATAGGTCTTCAGTGTGTGACAGGTTAGTACAGTGGTGAACCTATGGCCTTCAGTGTGTGACAGGTTAGTACAGTGGTGAACCTATAGGGCCTTTCAGTGTGTGACAGGTTAGTACAGTGGTGAACCTATAGCTTCAGTGGTGTGACAGGTTAGTACAGTGGTGAACCTATAGCCTTTCAGTGTGTGACAGGTTAGTACAGTGGTGAACCTATAGGCTTCAGTGTGTGACAGGTTAGTACAGTGTTGAACCTATAGGCTTCAAGTGTGTGACAGGTTTAGTTGGACATGGCCTGATGTGAAGTAGACGTGTATTAGGCTTCAGTGTGTGACAGGTTAGTACAGTGGTGAACCTATAGGCCTTCAGTGTGTGACAGGTTAGTAAGTGGGTGAACCTATAGGCTTCAGTGTGTGACAGGTTAGTACAGTGGTGAACCTATAGCTTCAGTTGTGACAGGTTAGTCAGTGGTGAACCTATAGGTCTGCAGTGTGTGGACAGGTTAGTAAGTGGTGAACCTATAGGTCTCAGTGTGTGACAGGTGTAGTACAGTGGTGAACTATAGGGCCTTCAGTGTGGGTGACAGGTTAGTACATGTGGTGAACTATAGGTCTTCAGTGTGTGACAGGTAGTTACAGTGGTGAACTATAGGCTTCAGTGGTGACAGGTTAGTAAGTGGTGAACCTATAGGTCTTCAGTGTGTGACAGGTTAGTACAGTGGTGAACCTATAGGCCTTCAGTTGTGACAGGTTAGTACAGTGGTGAACCTATGCCTTCAGTGTGTGACAGGTTAGTACAGTGGTGAACCTATAGGTCTTCAAGTGTGGTGGAACAGGTTAGTAAACAGTGTGTGAACCTATAGGTCTTCAGTGTACAGTGCGAACTATGGTTCAGTGACAGTAGGTACAGGTAAACTCATAGGTCTTCAGTGTGTGAAGGTTAGTAACGTGGCTCATAGCAGGGAACAGACGTGGTGAACTACGGCCTTCAGTAGTGTGACAGGTTGTACAGTGGTGAACCTATAGGCCTTCTAGTAAGTGTGACGGTTAGTACAAGTGGTGAACCTATAGCCTTCAGTGTTGTGAAAAGGTTAGTACAGGGTGACCCTATAGGCCTTCAGTGTGTGACAGGTTAGTAAGTGGTGAACCTCATAGCTCAAGTGTGTGACAGGTTTAGTACAGTGGTGACCTATAGAGGCTTCAGTGTGTGAGACAGGTTAGTACAGTGGCCTATAGGTTCACCACTGTACTAACCTGTCACACACTGAAGGCCTATAGGTTCACCACTGTACTAACCTGTCACACACTGAAGACCTATAGGTTCACCACTGTACTAACCTGTCACACACTGAAGACCTATAGGTTCAKCACTGTACTAACCTGTCACACACTGAAGYCCTATAGGTTCACCACTGTACTAACCTSTCTATAATAGCTTTAAAGGCTGTTAAGCTGTTCATGTTTAAAAAAGGAGTGTATATATTTGGCCTGGTGGAGTGGTTTGTGCGCTGACTGAATGGAAGTTTTTCACTCGGATGGTCTTGGCTGGTCTCGGGAAGCAATTACGAGTCCTCACTGTCTGAGACCGAGTACAAATGTATKCGACACCGAGACAAGACCGAGACACTCAATATGTGATCTTGAGAACTAAAACACTGTCACAACTTCTTCCGAAGTCGGTTCCTCTCCTTGTTCGGGCGGTCGACGTCACCGGTCTTCTAGCCATRGCCGATCCATTTTTCATTTTCCATTTGTTTTGTCTTGTTTTCCCACACACCTGGTTTTCATTCCCTCATTACGTGTTGTGTATTTTACCCTCTGTTCCCCCCATGTCTTTGTGCGGTATTGTTTGTTGTAAGTGCTTGTGCACATTGTTGTCTGGTGCGCGACGGGTTTTGTACCCATAAGTTGTTATTCTGGATGCCGGTGGTTTGGTATATTAAACTGCTCCGGTTATTACCCAGTGCTGCTCTCCTGCGTCTGACTTCTCTGCCACCAGTTACGCACCCCTGACAAACACTGCTCTGTGGTACAGAATTACTGACTCTCTTCTGAGGTGTCACAGAATCTGAGGTGTTACAGAATCTTACAAAGCAGAATTCATGGTTCTTATTGAACTCAGAAAAAAAAAGAAACGTCCTCTCACTGTCAACTGCGTTTARTTTCAGCAAACTTAACATGTGTAAATATTTGTATGAACATAACAAGATTGAACAACTGAGATATAAACTGAACAAGTTCAACAGACATGTGACTAACAGACATGTGACTAACAGAAATTGAATAACGTGTCCCTGAACAAAGGGGGGGTCAAAATCAAAGTAACAGTCAGTATCTGGTGTGGCCACCAGCTGCATTAAGTACTGCAGTGCATCTCCTCCACATGTACTGCACCAGATTTGACAGTTCTTGCTGTGAGATGTTACCCCAGTCTTCCGCCAAGGCACCTGCAAGTTCCCGGACATTTCTGGGGGTAATGGCCCAAGCCCTCAAACTCCGATCCAACAGGTCCCAGACGTGCTCAATGGGATTGAGATCCGGGCTCTTCACTGGCCACGGCAGAACACTGACATTCCTGTCTTGCAGGAAATCACGCACAGAACAGGCAGTACGGCTGGTGGCATTGTCATGCTGGAGGGTCATTTCTTTTGGTGTTTTTCAGAGTCAGTAGAAATGCCTCTTTAGTGTCCTAAGTTTTCGTAACTGTGACCTTAATTGCCTACCGTCTGTAAGCTGTTATTGTCTTAACGACCGTTCCACAGGTGCATGTTCATTCATTGTTTATGGTTCATTGAACAAGCATGGGAAACAGTGTTTAAACTCTTTACAATGAAGATCTGTGAAGTTATTTGGATTTTTACGAATTATCTTTAAAAGACAGGGCCCTGAAAAAGGGACTCTTTTTTTTTTGCTGAGTTTATTAAGGCAAGTCTTCCAGGTCCAGAGGCAGCAAAACATTCCCAAACCATCACACTACCACCACCATGCTTTACCATTGGTATGTCCTTACTGTGGAATGCAGTGTTTGGTTTTCGCCAGATATAATGGGACCGATCTCTTCCAAAAAGTTGACAACACTGTACATAGACATAATATGATGTTTGAGAAATTCTTTATTTTGTTGGAAAAAGACGCGAAGCGACAACAGACAGACAGCAACAGACAGGACAGCCAGGCAGCAGGCAGCAGCAGACAGACAGACGAAAGAGAACAGAAAGAGACGAAAAGAGAAAGACACGAGAGAGAGAGAGAGAGAGAGAGGAAGAGAAAGAGAGAGAGAGAGAAGAGAGAAAGAGAGAGAAGAGAGAGAGAGAGAGAGAGAGAGAGAGAGAGAGAGAGAGAGAGAAGAGAGAGAGAGAGAGAGAGAGAGAGAGAGAGAGAGGGAGAGAGAGAAAGAGACAGAGAGAGAGAGAGAAAGACACAGAAAGAGACAGAAAGAGACAGAAAAGACAGAAGAGACAGAAAGAACAGAAAGAACAAAAAGAGAGACAGACAGAGAGAGAAACAGAAAGAGACAGAAAGAGACAGAAACGAGAAGAAAGAGACAGAAAGAGACAGAGAGAAACATGGTATCAAGGAGACGCCCATGTTTGCCCTCTAGGTTACAGAAGCTGGTAGTCCCATACACCAAAACTACCAGGTGTGATACAGGGAAGAGACTCACGGGTATCCTAATTTGTATTAGAGCAGAACCTAACTCACTACATTAAATGATCAAACCAGGAACATTTTACATCTGGCTAAAAATTAATTAGGAAATTATCTCAACAGAGACAAATGCCTCATGCTTGGCTCCCTATATCCCCATACTTTAATGAAGACAGCGTCTCCATCCTAAGAGGGAGATCAACAATTTCAGGGACATGTACTAGTCTGTGCGACCAACATGCCAAACTGGACAAGAAACCTACACCCTCAGCACACAGGAGGACAAAACCTGCCTGGAGGTACACCCATTCCTTCCCCCATATGCCCCCCTAGACACACTACGACAACAAAATGCAGCTCTGTTGGACACTGGTATGTACAGAGTCAATATTAGGCTTCAGAGACTCCTTTGTAGGACAAACACCATATTAGACTGCATGCAGAACTGAAAAATATCCACAGCGTACAACGTAAAACACACAATAATGCATGCAGAGCAGAATCGAGCGATACCCACTAATATCAAAATCCATAAAGAGACGTTAAATTCTGACCACCTAAAAGGAAGACATAACAAAGCCATCACCTACAGAGAGATGACCTGGGAAGAGTCCTCTAACAAGCTGGTCGGGCTCTGTTCACAAACACAAACAGACCCCACAGAGTCCTCACCTACAGAGAGATGAACCTGGAGAAGAGTCCTCTAAACAACTGTCCTGGGCTCTGTTCACAAACACAAACAGACCCCACGATAGACCAACCAAATCATGAGAAAACAAAAAAGATAATTACTTACATATTGGGAAAAATTAACAAAAAAACTGAGCAAACTAGAATGATTTTTGCCCTAAACAGAGAACACACAGCGCAGAATACCTGACCGGTGACTGACCCAAACTTAAGGAAAGCTTTGACTATGTACAGACTCAGTGAGCATAGCCTTGCTATTGAGAAAGCTGCCATA
>NW_019944037.1:50542-55835 GCF_002910315.2 Salvelinus sp. IW2-2015 | reverse complement strand
TTGCCCTCTAGGTTACAGAGAGCTGGTAGTCCCATACACCAAACTACCAGGTGTGATACAGGGAAGAGACTCAGGGGGTATCCTAATTTGGTATAGAGCAGACCTAACTCACTACATTAAATTAGTCAAACCAGGAACATTTTACATCTGGCTAAAAATTAATTAGGAAATTATCTCAACAGAGACAAATGTCCTCATGTGTGCTCCCTATATCCCCATACTTTAATGAAGACAGCTTCTCCATCCTAGAGAGGGAGATCAACAATTTCCAGGGACATGTACTAGTCTGTGGCGACCAACATGCCAGAACTGGACAAGAACCTGACACCCTCAGCACACAGGAGGACAAAAACCTGCCTGGAGGTGACACCATTCCTTCCCCCATATGCCCCCCTAGACACAACTACGACAACAAAAATGCAGCTCTGTTGGACACTGCGTATGTACAGAGTCAATATTAGGCTTCGAGGGGACTCCTTTGGTAGGACAAACACCATATTGAGACTGCATGCAGAATTCTGAAAAAATATCCACAGCGTACAACGTAAAACACCAAATAATGCATGCAGAGCAGAATTAGGCCGATACCCACTAATGATCAAAATCCATAAAAGAGACGTTAAATTCTGACCACCTAAAAGGAAGCGATAACAAAGCCATCACCTACAGAGAGATGAACCTGGAGAAGAGTCCTCTAACAAGCTGGTCCTGGGGCTCTGTTCACAAACACAAACAGACCCCACAGAGTCCTCACCTACAGAGAGATGAACCTGGAGAAGAGTCCTCTAACAAGCTGGTCCTGGGGCTCTGTTCACAAACACAAACAGACCCCGATCGATAGACCCAACCAAATCATGAGAAAACAAAAAGATAATTACTTGACATATTGGAAAGAATTAACAAAAAAACTGAGCAAACTAGAATGATTTTTGGCCCTAAACAGAGAACACACAGCGGCAGAATACCTGACCGCTGTGACTGACCCAAACTTAAGGAAAGCTTTGACTATGTACAGACTCAGTGAGCATAGCCTTGCTATTGAGAAAGGCTGCCATAGGCAGACCTGCCTCTCAAGAGAAGACAGGATATGTGCACACTGCCCACAAAATGAGGTGGAAACTGAGCTGCACTTCCTAACCTCCTGCCCAATGTATGACCATATTAGAGACACATATTTTCCCACAGCAGCAAGATTTGTGACCTGTTGCCACAAGAAAGGGGCAACCAGTGTCTATGTCTATGTTTATTTATCTTCCATTTTGTCTTTATTCTTTTGGAACTTTTGTGAGTTTAATGTTTACTGTTTAATTTTTATTGTTTATCTCAGTGTGCTCCTATACCCCATACTTAATGAAGACAGCTTCTCCATCCTAAGAGGGAGATCAACAATTTCAGGACATGTACTAGTCTGTGCGACCAACAGCCAGAACTGGACAAGAACCTGACACCCTCAAGCACACAGGAGGACAAAAACCGGCCTGGAGGTGACACCATTCCTTCCCCCATATGCCCCCCTGACACAACTACGACAACAAAAATGCAGCTCTGTTGGACACTGCGTATGTACAGATCAATATTAGGCTTCGAGGGGACTCCTTTGGTAGGACAAACACCATATTGAGACTGCATGCAGAATTCTGAAAAAATATCCACAGCGTACAACGTAAACACCAAATAATGCATGCAGAGCAGAATTAGGCCGATACCCACTAATGATCAAAATCCAAAAAGAGACGTTAAATTCTGACCACCTAAAAAGAAGCGATAACAAAGCCATCACCTACAGAGAGAATGACCTGGAGAAGAGTCCTCTAACAAGCTGGTCCTGGGCTCTGTCACAAACACAACAGACCCCACAGAGTCCTCACCTACAGAGAGATGAACCTGGAGAAAGATCCTCTAACAAGCTGGTCCTGGCTCTGTTCACAAACACAAACAGACCCCGATCGATAGGACCCAACCAAATCATGAGAAAACAAAAAAGATAATTACTTGACATATTGGAAAGAAATTAACAAAAAAACTGAGCAAACTAGAAATGATTTTTTGGCCCCTAAACAAGAACACACAGCGGCGAGATACCTGACCGCTGTGACTGACCCAAACTTAAGGAAAGCTTTGACTATGTACAGAACCAGTGAGCATAGCCTTGCTATTGAGAAAGGCTGCCATAGGCAGACCTGCCTCTCAAGAGAAGACAGATATGTGCCACACTGCCACAAAAATGAGGTGAAACTGAGCTGCACTTCCTAACCTCCTGCCCAATGTATGACCATATTAGAGACACATATTTTCCCACAGCAGGCAAAGATTTGTGACCTGTTGCCACAAGAAAGGGGCAACCAGGTCTATGTCATAGTTTATCTTATCTTCCAATTTTGTCTTTATTCTTTTGGAACTTTTGTGAGTTTAATGTTACTGTTTAATTTTTATTGTTTATTGACTTTTGTTTATTATTTACTTCACCTGCTTTGGCAATGTAAACATACTGTTTCCCATGCCAATAAAGACCTTAAAGTTGAATTGAAATTGAATTGAGAAGAGAGACAGAGAGAGGGGGGGCGGTGGGAAGAGAGAGAAAAGGACAGAGCGATGGGTAGGAGATAAGAGAAGGCAGAGACAGAGTGGGAGATGAGTGTATTGAGAGAGACAGAAGGAGAGAGAGACAGAAGGAGGAGAGAGAGCAGAGACAGAAGGCAGATTAAAGCCCACAGAGGTAATCGGTCTGCCATGAAAAGTGAATCAGATGCAGGCAGAAGCCAGTCACACACAGACACACAGAAGACTGATGTACAGGACAGAAGCAGTCACCACACAGAGACACCAGAAAAGACTGATGGTACAGACAGAAGCAGTCACACAAAGAGACAGAAAGACTATGTACACGAGAAGCCAGTCACACAGCAACACAGAAAGACTGATGTACAGACAAAGCAGTCACCACACAGAACAAGAAACGACTGATGTAACAGACGAGAAGCAGTCACACACAGAGACACAGAAAGACTGATGTACAGACAGAAGCAGTCACAGACACAGAAAGACTGATGTTACAGACAAAGCAGTACACACAGACACAGAGACACAGAAAGACTGATGTACAGCAGGAACAGAACAAGTGAACTCTGTAGCCTCAGGTCTTTGTGATTGGTAGTGGAAGTGTGCTGTCAACTGCTCTGACCTTCAGCCTCCGACTGTGACTGTCTGTCTGGTAGAAGTTCCAGAACCACAGGCAACCTTTTATGTATCCTCCATGCCTGCCCTCTTTGAATGAAACTTTCTGATGCTGCTATTCTTAACGCCAATCAACCAGAACGTATTCCCATTCTCTCCTCTTCTCTCCTTCTTATATGCCTAATGGGCCTGCTCCCTTCCACTTCCCACCCCACTCCTCTCCACTCCTCACATCCCTCTCCCTTCTTAATGCCTAATGCCCGCTCCCTCCACTCCCTTAACCCTACCCCACTCCTCTCCCTCCCCACATCCTTCTCGTCTTCTTATGCCTAAATGGGCCTGCTCCCTCCATTCCCTACCCCACTCCTCTCCACCACTCTCACATCTCTTCTCTCCTTCTTATGCCTAATGGGCCTGCTCCTCCACCCCCTTTCCCCCACTCCTCTCCTCTCCCCTCCCTCCTCAATCCCTCTCTCCTTCTTAGCCTATGGCCTCTCGCCTCCATTCCCACCCCCCTCCTCGCCCCTCCTCAACATCCCTTCTCTCCTTCTTAATCTAATGGGCCTGCTCCCTCCATCCCACCCTACCCCCCACTCCCGCTCCCCTCCAACATCCCTTCTCTCCTTCTTATGCCTAATGGGCCGTCCCTCCACTCCCTTACCCTACCCCCAAAACTTTCCTCTCCCTCTCACTCTCTTCTCTCCTCTTTATGCCTAATGGCCGCTCCCTCCACTCTCCCTTCCCACTCCTCTCCCCCTCGTCACTCCCTCTCTCCTTCTTATGCCTAATGGGCCTGGCTCCCTGTCACTCCCTTCCCCCCACTCCTCTCTTTCCTCCCCTTCTCAACATCTCTTCTCTCCTTCTTATTTGCCTAATGGGCCTGCTCCTCCTCTCCCTTCCCCCACTCCTCTCTCTCTCCCTTCTCACATCTCTTCTCTCCTTCTTATGCCTAATGGGCCTGCTCCCTCCTCTCCCTTCCCCCCACTCCTCTCCTCTCCCCTCCTCACATCCCTTCTCTCCTTCTTATGCCTAATGGGCCTGCTCCCTTCACTCCCTTCCCCCCACTCCTCTCTTCTCCCTTCTCACATCTCTTCTCTCCTTCTTATGCCTAATGCGGCCTGCTCCCTCCCTCTCCCTTCCCCCCACTCCTCTCTCTCCACCCTTCTCACATCTCTCTCTCCTTCTTATGCCTAATGGGGCCTGCTCCGTCCATTTCCCACCCCCACTCTCTCCACCCTCCTCACATCCCTTCTCCCCTCCTCTCCCTTTCCTCCTCTGTCCTCTCTCTTCCTCCTCTCCTGAATACCAGTACAACCAGGTGTCCATGTCTCAGTTTAATGTCAGGAGAGTGAAGAGAGAAGAGAAGTGTGTATTTTTTCTCCATGTGTTAGCTAATGCAGTGCACTGAACTGAGCAGGTTACATAGAAACACACTCCTCACAGACACGGAGTGGAACCATGTTGATATAGACCTCCTAGACACACACAGAAAGACTAAGAGATGGAGACATACACCACACAGAGACAGGCACACACATTCAAATCAAAGTTTATTTGTCACGTGCGCCGAATAAGTGAAATGATTACTTACAGGCTCTAAGCAATAGTGCAAAAGAGGTATTAGGTGAACAATAGGTAAGTAAAGAAAATTAAAACAACAGTAAAAAGACAGACTATATACAGTAGCGAGGCTAAAGTAGCGAGGCTACATACAGACACCGGTTAGTCAGGCTGATTGAAGGTAGTATTACATGTAGGTAGGTTAAAGTGACTATGCATATATAGATGAACAAGAGAGTAGCAGTAGTGACACTACATATCAGACACGGTTAGTCAGGCGATTGAGGTAGTATGTACATGTAGGTATGGTTAAAGTGACTAAGCATATATGATGAACAGAGAGTAGCAGTAGCGTAAAAATATGCTTGTTTGCATCTCATAGATGCCACTGCGCACGCACGCACGCACGCACGTGCACGCACACCACACACACACACACACACACACACACACACACACACACCACACACACACACACACACACACACACACCACACACACACACCACACACACCACACACACACACACCACACACACACACACACACACACACACACG
>NW_019944037.1:44136-50517 GCF_002910315.2 Salvelinus sp. IW2-2015 | reverse complement strand
TCACTTTTGTTTATTATTTACTTCACACTGCGCTTTGGCAATGTAAACACCTACTTTGTTTCCCATGATTCCAAAAGATCATTAAAGTTGAATTGAAATTTGAAATTGAGAAGGAGACAGGAGTAGAGGGGGCGGTTTGGGAAGAGAGAAAAGGACAGAGCGATGGGTAGGAGAAAGAGAAAGGCAGAGAGCAGAGTGGGAGATAGTGTAGTTGAGAGAGACAGAAGGAGAGAGAGACAGAAGGAGGAAGAGAGAGAGAGACAGAAGCAGATTAAGCCCACAGAGGTAATCGTCTGCATGGTGAATCAGATGCAGGCAGAAGCCAGTCACACACAGAGACACAGAAGACGATGTACAGACAGAAGCAGTCACACACAGAGACACAGAAAAGACTTGATGGTACAGACAGAAGCAGTCACCAAGAGACAGAAAGACTTGGATGTACAGCGAGGGCAGTCACACAGAGACACAGAAAGACTGATGTACAGACCAGAAGCAGTCACACACAGAACAAGAAAGACTAATGTAACAGACGAAAGCAGTCACACACAGAGACCACAGAAAGACTGATGTACAGAACATAGAAGCAGCACAGACACAGAAAGATTGATGTTACACGAGCAAGCAGGTCACACAGACACAGAGCACAGAAAGACTGATTGTACAGCAGGAGACAAAACAAGTGAACTCTGTAGCCCAGGCTTTGTGATTGGTAGTGGAAGTGGTGCTGTCACTGCTCTGACCTTCAAGCCTCGACTGTTGACTGTCTGTCTGTAGAAGTTCCAGAACCACAAGGCAACCCTTTTAATGTTGATCCTGCCACTGCCCTCTTTGATGAAACTTTCTGTGGCTGCTATTTTCACGCCATCGAACCAGAACGTATTCCCTTTCTCTTCCTCTTCTCTCCTTCTTAATGCCTAATGGGCCTGCTCCCTTCCACTCCCACCCCACTTCCTCTCCACTCCTTCACATCCCTTCTCGCCTTCTTATGCTAATGGGCCTGCTCCTCCACTCCTACCCTACCCCACTCCTCTCCCCTCCCCACATCCTCTGCCTTCTTATGCCTAATGGGCCTGCTCCCTCCATTCCCTACCCCCACTCCTCTCCACCCTACTCTCACATCTCTTCTCTCCTTCTTATGCCTAATGGGCCTGCTCTCCCTCCTCCCTTTCCCCCACTCCATCTCCTCTCCCTCCCCTCGCTCACATCCCTTCTCTCCTTCTTATGCCTAATGGGCCTGCTCCCTCATTCCCACCCCACTCCTCGCCCCTCCTCACATCCCTTCTCTCGTTCTTGATCATAATAGGGCCTGCTCCCTCCAATCCCACCTACCCCCCACTCCTCTTCGCCCCTCCCATCCCTTCTCTCCTCTTACTGCCTAATGGGGCCTTCCCTCCACTCCCCCCCCATACGCCATACCACCCCCACGTAAATATGACGCTGAACTAAGGTAGGACACAGAAAAGTAATTTTAATAGAGCCATTATGGAGAACGCAGGCAGTTTGCGTACTAGACTTTATAGCTTTATCATTTACACTTCAATCTAACAAACTGACCAGATGAGAGGGATATTGAGAGAATCATAAAGTCCCAGCAGTGAGCCAGCATATTATTGTTGTTGTTACCATTTCGGTGTCCCAAATGGCACCCTATTCCCTATATAATGCACTATAAAGGGAAATGTAGTGCAGTATAAAAGGGATATGGTGCCATTTGGGACACAGCCCATGCTTTCTGTTGACACCAATGTTCTGCTGTATTTAGTGTCCATGGGGAGGTTGTATGAGCGGTGCCCTGGGATGACCATAGCAGACAAACACAGCTAATGCACATTACCCTGCACACATTTACTCACTGACCCTCTACTGTCTGTCTGTCTCTCAGTGGCTGGCGGCTGAGAGAGTGTGTGTGTGTGTGCTCTGCAGCATTTCAACACAGTCACAGTCACAGTCAGTCAATCAAGGCAAGGGTTTCCATTCCTTTTGGAAGGCTCTACCAGCAGCAGGTTATTAGTGGCAGTATGAATGGTCTGACTCGGTAGACTACAGAGACGTCTATTCAGAGAGTGTGTAGAGAATTTTGAGACATGACATGTAATATTTTCATATTTTAGGATACACTTTTCATGTTAATGTGAATTCCTGTTATTTTCTACGATTTCTCCATAAAAAAAGCGTATCTCTGTTAAATGTCAACGGAGCACTGAGCTTTTCATTTTCAAAGCCTTTTAAATTGAATTCAGCTCATTTATAATCTTGTCAAATCTTCAAAAAGTTACTGTGAGAAGTGTCACCGCTCAGTCAACAGAGCTCCGTGCTTATTATCAATGTGTTAGGTTCCGGAATCGTTTTCTTTGGATAGAATGTTAATGACATGTCAAAGAAAGACCTCACTGAACCATTCTAAATATGAAGAGTCATACTTGTCTTATTCATCACGTTTCCACCCACTTGGGGCAGAGTGGATACCATGTTGTATGTCTTATTGTACTATCAACACATTGGGATGTACCACACATATTACACAGGACAACATCTGTAGAATCCACATAGAGAGATAAAGCAGAGATAGAAATAGAGACAAAGAGACAGAGAGAGACAGAGAAACAGACAGAGAGAGACAGAGAGAGTCGCACACAAATAACTAGACATACCTCGGCCACAGGAAAAGCTCAGCTGTGAACGAGCACAGAGACAAGGCAAGAAGGGCCTTCAATGCCATCAAAAAGAACATAAAATTTGACATACCAWTTAGGATCTGGCTAAAAATACTTTAATCAGTTATAGAACACATTGCCCTTTACGGTTGTGAGGTCTGGAGTCTGCTCACCAACCAAGAATTCACAAAATGAGACAAACACCAAATTGAGACTCTGCATGCAGAATTCTGCAATAATATCCTGTGTACAATGTAAAACACCAAATAATGCATGCAGAGCAGAATTAGGCCGAAACCCGCTAATTATCAAAATCCTGAAAAGAGACGTCTTAAAAAATTCTACAACCACCCTAAAAAGAAGCGATCTTCCAAACCTTCCATAACAAAGCCATTCACTTACAGAGAACAAACCTGGTAGAAGAAGTCCCCTTAAGCAAGCTGGGCCTGGCTCTGTCACAAACACTAAACAGACCCCACACAGCCCCCCAGGAGAGCAACACAATTCAGACCCCAGACCAATCATGAGAAACAAAAATATAATTACTTGACACATGGAATTAATTCAACAAAATAACATGCGCAAACTAGAACTTCTATTTGGACCCGTAAACAGAGAAGTGACACCAGTGGCAGAGAAATACCTGACCACTGTGACTGACCAAAACTTTAAGGTAAATTCTCTTGACTATGTACAGACTCATGACGATCGCCTATGGCTCTATTGAGAAAGGCTGCGTAGGCCAGACATGGCTCTCAAGAGTAAGAACAGGCTATGTGCACACTGGCCCACAAAAATGAGAGTGGAACGACTGAGCATGCACTTCACAGCCTCCTGTCCAAATGTAGTGACCATAATTACGAGACACGATATTCCCCTCCAAAGCAGCAAGATGTGTACCTGTTGCACACAGAAAGAAGGGATCCAGTGAAGAACAAACACCCTTAGTACACAACCATATTTATGTTATTTATTTTCCCTTTGGAACTTTAACTATTTGCACATTGTTACAACACTGTATATTGACATAATAGAACATTTCTAATGTCTTTATTATTTTGGAACATCTGTGAGTGCAATGTTTACTGTAAAACATTTGTTATTGTTTATTTAACTTTTGTTTATTATCTATTTCCCTTGTTTTGGCAATGTTAACATATGTTTCCCATGCCAATAAATCCCTTAACTTGAAATTGTATTGAGATAGTATATAAATAGAGAGAGAGAAAGAGAAAGAGAAAGAGAGAGATGGAGGTATATAGATACAGTAGAGATGGAGATATATATATATATATATAGAATGAGAGACAGAGCGAAAGAAAGAAAGAGAGAGAGAGAAAGAAAGAGAGAGGCAGAGGGAGGGAGAGAGAGAGAGATGGAGATCTTACCAGGTTGGCCAGGATGTAGTGGTAACTCTTAGCATTCTTCCCCTGTTCAACGATCTGGAGCAGAGCAGAGAAGACATGACTTTAGTGTGTGTGTGTGTGTGTGTGTGTGGGTGTGGGTGTGGTGTGTGTTCAGTACACTGTACCCATGTAGTGACCTTGGCCAGGGCAGAAGAGACACCAACTAGGGTAAGACATTGTAACAGCAGGACTCTAAAAATATGAATATTCATTCGAATCATTCCTGTAGTCTCATCCCATGCATACAGATAGACATAACAGCTTGTTAAATAGTAGGGATTGTAAAGATTAACCAATACGAGTCAGTCCCCAATTTAAATATTTAAGATATGACTGCATTATTCCGCGGACCCCAAACCGATCCAAATGTAGCATGCACCGGTCAGAACATCGATTCAAGCGTTGCAAATTTCTAATTCACATTTATTGTTGCTCATGTTAAGTTCTTTCTACCTTCTGAAGATTCCTCTCATCTCTTGTMACAACTGATGCGTCCTCTCCTTCACTGTGGAACTAAGCATGTAACTGTATTGACAGTCATTGATCTACAAGTCCTGTTGCATTCTGACCAACACCAGGTAATATCAGTAGTCTAGTCAAACTGGGCACTGTGCCCTGCTTCTCACGCGCTGCACCAAACCACGAGGTTAAGCGGGCGCTGTTCAAATTCTTAAAAATGACTTTTGCATCATCTTATCTTGAGGGGCGCCTTAATTTTAGTCTTACTGTCAGTCGTACAACCTGGTCAAACTTTGGCTAGTTATTGTATCATATGCGCTGCTTGAAAGAATGTGTCTTTACCAAAATAAAAGTAAGCTAACGGCTTCATGAAACTTATACAAGGTCATCATAAAAGGACTTACTTACTTATAGTATAAAACAAACGTATAAGATTCTTCATAATGTAACCTCATGACCTTATATCTCAGCCGCCCGCGCATATCTGCTATCCCAAAATGTTATTCTCCTTCCCCATTGGCAGCGGTGGGTAGATGCCTAGCCATGTTTAGATGCCGTACATTTACATTCTAAGTCATTTAGTCATGACACTGTCTTATCCATGATGGCGACCTTACAAAGTGGAAGTTCCATACATATTCATTCCTGGGTCCCCCCGTGGGAATTGAAACCCACAACCCCTGGCGTTGCAAGCGCCCATGCTCTACAACTGAGCCCACGCCTAGTCTTCCTTACTGCTCAGCATCAGGGCCTACACGACACACACACACCACACACACACTACACACACACACACACACACACACACACACACACACACGACACACAACACACACACAGCACCACACCACACCACACACACACACACACACCCACACACCAACACAGACACAGGCACACACAGTACATGACAACCATTAGGTACATACATACATTACACACACACATCACACACACACACACACCACACACACACACACACATCACACACACACACCACTCCCCAAACACACACACACACACTACACACGACGTGACATAATACACACACACAGATCACAGGCGACCAGCACAGTACATACAGCATAGACTATAATACACACACCACACAACACACACTACACACACACACACACACACCCCACACACAAGAATATTATACACACACACCACAGCACACCACGACACAACACACACCACACACAACACCACACACACACACACACACACACACACCACACACACACACACACACACACACACACCAACACACACACACACACACCACACAAAAAGCGATCAGATCTTCAGCTCAGACATCGCAGGAGCGCCCAGCTCATGATCTCTTGGCTTCGCACCTTCATTTTTCTATCAAACCGAATCGCACCCAAACGTTTCCAACCTTAAACGTTCCTGTATTGAAGCCCAGTAACTCTAATATACGTATCGAATCGTCTTGAAAGGATTATATGCCACATCCGTATACATTAGTCATTACAATTTACCACTAGATGAGAAACACACTGATTAAAAACATGCGCCCTAATTATATGCAGGCTCTACATTTAGCTCACCGTTAAGAGCATTAAGCACATAAACCATTGTTCTGATTTCCCTTCTGGCGTGAGGATCAAGATAGCCCCCCTCTCTCTCCCACACAGGGAAAACAGGGCGGTAGTTGGGGCTGGGCTCCTAGGACTTTAAACGACCCGGTCGTACACTTCCTCTCTCTCTGTACTGGCAATATGGAGAAGGCCAGATGAAGATCCTTGTGCTTGAGGGAGGAGGACTCTGCCAAACTTTAAGAATCAAAAGTTTGATCTCCTCCGCTCTCTCTGTGTGGGGGTCCCTGTGTATCT
>NW_019944037.1:34738-40089 GCF_002910315.2 Salvelinus sp. IW2-2015 | reverse complement strand
AAGCAATGTCCCCACGCGCTCTGGCAGCTTCATGGCTGGGATACATTTTTTCCTCTTCTGGCGCACAGCTTCAGGATAGTCCTCGTTGAGGAAGATATACGTTTCTCTTAAGTTCTTGGCTCTTTCCAGAACAGCTACTTTGTCCTTGAACCTCAGGAAGTTGACCACTATCGGCCTGGGCCTATCACCTGGGCCAGTGGTGGGTTTCCCAGTCCTGTGGGAGCGCTCCACCTCAAACTTCCTGTGYTCCATCTTCAATTCAATTCATCTTCGACTCCGTCCAGGTCTCAGGTCCCACAACCATGTTGTTCCGTCTTGATTGTCCCTCGAGTCTGATTTATCTGTCATTGTTATCATGGATTCACACACAGAACTGATGTCCTCTCTCAAAGACTTACAGATTGCTGTCATCTTGCTGTTCTCCTGTTTCAACTCATTGAGTTGCAAACTGTTCTTCTGGTCCTGGACCTCTCTGGTCAGGTCGTCCATTCTTTTATTAGTAGAATCCACAAGTATTTGGACAAAACACTTGAAGCAGTTGTAACAACTGCTTGTAGGTCTCTTTTTGTTCTTTTAAAATATCCTTCACATGTGATAGAGAGACACCACTGTCCTCAGCGTTACTCCCGCAGTCTTTGGTCTTTGTCATGGTAGCTAGCAACGTATGTTAGGCTGTTACTCCTCACAGTTCCAGACAGGACAGGTCACAGGGAAAATTGAAAACAACAAACAGCAGGGACAGCCACAAACCCGGGACAATCCGCGGTTCTAGCCACAATGGCTAACCGCGTTGCGGGCTGCGTTCAAGAAAACCCCGCTAGCTTGATATGCAGCTAGCTAGCAGCTAGGCTAGCTGCGACMCCAAATAGCTACAAGAACTTAGGTAGCGGAGGAGAGGAGATGGATTGGGGAGGAGAGTAGAGGGAGTGGGGAGGAGAGGGAGTGGGGAGGAGAGGAGAGGGAGTGGGGAGGAGAGATAGTGGGGAGGAGAGGAGAGAGTGGGGAGAAGAGGAGAGGGATTGTAGAGGAGTGGGAAGTAGGGAAGAGAGGAGAGAGAGTGGGGGAGGAGAAGGAGAGATTGAGGAGAGAAGAGGAAGAGGGAATTGGAGAAAAGAGTGGGCAGAGAGAGGAAGAAGGATTGGAGAGGAGAAGGGGTGGGGGAGGAGAAGGAGAGAGAAGTGGGGCGGAGAAGGAGAGATAGTGGGGACGGAGAGAGAGTGGGGAGCGAAAGGTAAGTGGGGGGGAAAGTGAGAGGGTAAGCGATATTTAGGTGAGTGCGAGGAGAAGAGAGGAAATAGAAATTGTAGTGTAGACGGGATGGTCCGTGTGGCCTTCAGTTGGTTGTGGTTTCGCCAGGTTTGTGGGTTCGATTCCCCCACGGGGGACTGGTATAAAATGTAATGCAGTCACTACTGTAAGTCGCTTTTTGGAGAAGAGCAATCTGCTAATCATGACAAAAGGAAATCTATACAGCTATAGAGTTCTATGATTGAATCTATTTGCTGAAGTTGTTAATATCGATAGGGACAGATAAACTGATAATTGTTTGATTCATAGATACAGTGGGGCAAAAAAGTATTATAGTCAGCCACCAATTTAGTGGCAAGTTCTCCACTTAAAAAGATGAGAGGTCTGTAATTTTCATCATAGGTACACTTCAACTATGACAACAAAATGAGAAAATAAAAATCCCAGAAAAATCAAATTGTAGGATTTTTAATGAATTTATTTGCCAAATTATGGTGGAAAATAAGTATTTGGTCACCTACAAACAAAGCAAAGATTTCTGGCTCTCACAGACCTGTAAACTCTTCTTTAAGAGGCTCCTCTGTCCTCCACTCGTTACCTGTATTTAACATGGCAACCATGTTTGAACTTGTTAATCCAGTATAAAAGACAACCTGTCGCACAACCTCAAACAGTCACCACTCCAAACTCACACTATGGCAAGACCAAAAACTGTCAAAGGACACCAGAACACAAAATTGTAGACCTGCACCGGCTGGGAAGACTGAAAACTGCATAGGTAAGCAGCTTGGTTGAAGAAATCAACTGTGGGAAAGCACATTATTAGGAAATGGAAGACATACAAACCAACTGATAATTCCCTCAGATCTGGGGCTCCCACGCAAGATCTCACCCCGTGGGGTCACAAATTGATCACAAAGAACAGTGAGCAAAAATCCCAGAACCACACGGGGGGACCTAGTGAATGACCTGCAAGAGCTGGGAACAAAGAACAAAGCCTACCATCAAGCAAGGGCATGGAAGATGAAACGTGGCTGGGTCTTTCCAGCATGACAATGATCCCAAACACACACCGCCCGGGCAATGAAGGAGTGGCTTCCCCTAAGAAGCATTTCAAGTGTCCTGGAGTGGCCTAGCCCAGTCTCCAGATCTCAACTCCATAGAAAATCCTTTGGAGGGATGAAAGTCCGTAGATTGCCCAGCAACAGCCACCAAAACATCACCGCTCTAAAGGAGATCTGCATGGAGGAATGGGGCCACAAACCAGCAACAGTGTGTGAAAACCTGTGCAGACTTACAGAAAAGTTTGAACCTCTGTCATTGCCAAACAAAGGGTTATAACAAAGTATTGTAGATAAACTTTTGTTATTGACCAAATACTTATTTTCCCACCATAATTTTGCAAATAAATTCATTAAAAATCCTACAAATCATTCTGTCTGTCATAGTTGCAGTGTACCTATGATGAAATATTACAGGCTCTCCTCTCATCTTTTTAAGTGGGAGAACTTGCACAATTGTGGGCTGACAAAATATTTTTTGCCCAACTGTCTGTACCTGCTCCCGTGTATACGTCTGAGGCTACAGACAGGATAGAGTGGGGGTTTCTGTACACTGACAGATAGAGTAGGGGATTCTGTAACTGACATATAGAGTGGGATTCTCCTGTAACTGAAGATAGCGTGGGGTTACTGTAATTGACACATATAGAGTAGGGGTTTCTGTAACATGACCAATAGAGTGGGTTCTGTACTGACAGTTATAGAGGGGGTCGTTGCTAAGTGGGGAGTTCGAACTCCATCTTGCTGGTACTGACATGACTAAGGGGTTCTGTAAACTGAACAGGTAAGTGGGTTCTGAACGGACCAGATTAGAGTGGAGGTGTCTGTTAACTGGACAGTAATAGATGTGGGGTCTGTAATGACTATAAGGTGACTGAACAATAGAGTGGGGGTCTCTGTAACTGACAGATAGAGTGGGGGTTCTGTAACAACATTACAGAGTGGGAGTTCTGTAAACTGAAATAGCGTATAAGTGGGTTCTGTTACTGAGCAATAGCAGTGGGGGTTCATGTAACTGAATACGAGTGGGGGTTTGTACTGACTATAGAGTGGGTTAAGAAGATAAAGTGGGTTCTGTAACTTGGAACATATAGTGGGGTTTCTGTAACTGACAGATAGAGTGGGTTCTGTTTGACTGACGTATAGAGTGTGGTTTGTAAATGAGCAGATACAGAGTGGGGTTCTGACACAATGGTGTAACTGACAGAATAGGTGGGGGTTCTGTAACTGACAGATAGAGTGGGGGTTCTGTAACTGACGATAGAGTGGGGGTTCTGTAACTGACATATAGAGTGGGGTTCTGTATGAAGATAGAGTGGGTCTGTAACTGACATATAGAGTGGGGTTTGTACTGACAGAAGAGTGGGGGTTCTGTAACTGACAGATAGAGTGGGGGTTCTGTAACTGACAGATAGAGTGGGGGGTTCTGTAACTGACAGATAGAGTGGGGGTTCTGTATGACATATAAGTGGGGTTCTGTACTGACATATAGAGTGGGGGTTCTGTAACTGACAGATAGAGTGGGGGTTTGTTACTGACAGATAGAGTGGGGGTTCTGTACATGACAATAGAGTGGGGGTTCTGTAACTGACAGATAGAGTGGGGGTTCTGTAACTGACAATAGAGTGGGGGTTCTGTAACTGAAGTTAGCAGTGGGGGTTTCTGTAACTTACAATAGAGTGGGGTTTGTAACTGACACTATAGAGTGGGGTATGTATGGTAACTGACATGATAGAGTGGGGGTTCTGTAAACTGTACAGATAGAGTGGGGGTTCTGTAACTGACAGATAGCAGTGGGGGTTCTGACTGGATAAAGCGTTTGTATAGGAAGTTAGAGTGGGGGTTCTGTAAACTGACATATAGAGTGGGGTTTCTTGTTACGACAGATTAGAAGTGGTGGGTTCCTGTAAACTGACAACAGAGTGGGGTTATGTACTGACAATATGAGTGGGGGTTCTGTAACTGACATATAGAGTTGTGTGAGTTCTGTAACTGAGAGTCGATTCTGTTAGATAGTGGAGGGTTCTGTGAAGGTTTGGGCGAGCACGCCATTAGATAGATGGCGTGCGGGTTCGTGTACTGACATAATGAGTGGTGGTTCTTGGTAAACTGACAGTTATAGAGTGGGGGTTTCTGAAACGACATAAGAGTGGGTTTCTGTAACTGACAGTATACGAGTGGGGGTTCTGTAACTGACAATATAGAGTGGTTTGTACTACATATGAGTGTGTAATGACAGATATGGCCGAGTGGGGGTTCTGTAACTGGACATTATAGAGTGGGAATCTGTATACTGGACAGCTAGCGCTGGGGGTTCTGTAACTGACAGATTAGAGTGGGGTTCTGTAACCTGAGAGTTAGAGTGAGGGTTCTGTAACTTACATAATAGAGTGGGGTTCTGTAACTGACAGATGAGTGGGGTTCTTGTAACTGACAAATAGATGGGGGTTTATTGTAACTGACAGATAGAGTGGGGGTTCTGTAAACCTGACAAATAGAGTGGGGTCTGTCTGCTATGTCGTGTCTAACTGACAGTTAGAGGTGGGGTTCTGAACTGACATAAGTGGGGTTCACGGGACAGATGGGGGTGTCATGTAACGTAAGAGATATTTTCGGAAGATGGGTACTGAATGCTATAGGGGGTTCTGTAACCGACATAGAGTGGGGTTTGATTACTGAGACTAAGAGTGGGGGTTCTGTAAGCTGACAATAAGTATATGAAGTGGAAGGATGAGGGATTCCTGTAACTGACATATAGAGTGGGCGGTTACTGAAACTAGATGGTCTTAAACTGAGATAGGTTGGCGGTCTGTAAAGAATAGGTGGGGTCTCTGGTAAACTTGACTAGAGTGGTCACTACATTATAGAAGGGGTTCGGTAACTGGACAGGTAGCAGTTGGGGGTTCTTGAACTACGGACATATAGAAGCGGGGTGTTCTGTAACGGACAGATAGAAGTGGGGGTTCTGGATAAACTGACATATAGAGTGGGATTAATGTAACGACCATATAGAGTGGGGGTCCTGTAACTGACAGATAGAGT
>NW_019944037.1:24273-34713 GCF_002910315.2 Salvelinus sp. IW2-2015 | reverse complement strand
TTAGAGTGGGGTCCTGTAACTGACAGATAGAGTGGGGGTTCTGTAACTGACTGATAAGAGAATTTTGTTCTCCAGGTTCATAACCCAATTTAATTATATTACTCAGTCTGCAAACCAGAATTTGTAAGATCCTGGTCGAATGAAACAGACGGAGGCCCAGCTGAAATAGTCAAAAAGGTTTATTCACGGGAACGTTCTAAAGTCAAGAATACAAAACAATTTAATTTTTATACTGACTTCTCACACCCACACATTCACCCAGCATACGCACACACATACACACGACCATACACACACATACACACGACCATACACACACGTCCTGCTACCAGCCGAACAGAGATTAGTGACCTTGTCTTGAGCCGTACTCCCTGTTCTCTCCCAAATCTCTAGTCGGTCGGCACCACGTCAGACAGTCTGTGTTTAAAATACATATTGTCTTTACCTAATTCTACTACACATTTATTGATTATGATTTTATACATTCTAATCAATTCCATACAATTATATGTTTCAGGTGGAATATTCTAATCATTCAATTAACAGATAATTTTCAACTAACACTGACGATAGAGTGGGGGTTCTGTAACTGACAGATAGAGTGGGGGTTCTGTAACTGACAGATAGAGTGGGGGTTCTGTAACTGATAGATAGAGTGGGGGTCCTGTAACTGACAGATATAGTGGGGGTTCTTAAACTAAAGATAGAGTGGGGGTTCTGTAACTGACAGATAGAGTGGGGGTTCTGTAACTGACAGATAGAGTGCTGGTTCTGTAACTGACAGAATAGAGTGGGGGTTCTGTAACTGACAGATAGAGTGGGGTCCTGTAACTGACATTAGAGTGGGGTTCTGTAACTGATAGATAGAGTGGGGTCCTGTAACTGACAGATATAGTGGGGGTTCTGTACATGACAGATAGAGTGGGGGTTCTGTACATGACAGATAGAGTGGGGGTTCTGTAACTGACAGATAGAGTGCTGGTTCTGTAACTGACAGATAGCAGTGGGGGTTCTGTAACTGATCATGGAATTTACATGACCTCACACATTCCCAACATATTTCCTTCCTCTGAGAGTTCATATCCTGTGTGTGTGTGTGTGTGTGTGTGTTGTGTGTGTGTGTGTGTGTGTGTGTGTGTGTGTGTGTGTGTGTGTGTGGTGTGTGTGTGTGTGTGTGTGTGTGTGTGTGTGTGTGTGTGTGTGTGTGTGTGTGTGTGTGTGTGTAGCAGGCTGGAAGGCATGGCAGACAGTTGCATTAGTTATTAAGGGTGACCCTAGCACAAGGCATGTCCTGCAGCGCAATGTAGCCTCCGGCGAGGAGATGCACGTGGCCTAGAGACGCTGATACCCAAGACTGGGGGAAGATGATGGAGAGGCACAAGACCTGGAGACGCTGATACCCAAGACTGGGGGAAGATGATGGAGAGGCAAGAGGCCTGGAGACACTGATACCCAAGACTGGGGGAAGATGATGGAGAGGCACGAGGCCTGGAGACACTGATACCCAAGACTGGGGGAAGATGATGGAGAGGCATGAGGCCTGGAGACACTGATACCCAAGACACTGGGGAGCAACATCAGCACAAGAACTGTTCGTCGGGAGCTTCATGAAATGGGTTTCCGTGGCCGAGCAGCCGCACACAAGCCTAAGATCACCATGAGCAATGCTAAGTGTCGGCTGGAGTGGTGTAATGTTTGCTGCCATTGGACTCTGGAGCAGTGGAAACACGTTCTCTGTAGTGATGAATCACGCTACACTATCTCGCAGTCTGATGGACGAATCTGGGTTTGGCGGATGCCAGGAGAACGCTACCTGCCCCAATGCATAGGGCCAACTGTAAAGTTTGTTGAAGAAGGAACAAGGGTCTGGGGCTGTTTTTCATGGTTCGGGCTAGGCCCATTAGTTCCAGTAAAGGGAAATCTTAATGCTACAGCATACAATGACATTTAAGACGATTCTGTGCTTCCAACTTTGTGGCAACAGTTTGGGGAAGGCCCTTTCCTGTTTCAGCATGACAATGCCTCTGTGCACAAAGCGATGTCCATAAATAAATGGTTTGTCGAGATCGGTGTGGAAGAACTTGACTGACCTGCAAAAAAGCCCTGACCTCAACCCCATCAAACACCTTTGGGATGAACTGAAACACCGACTGCAAGCCAGGCCTAATCGCCCAACATCAGTGCCCGACCTCACTAATGCTCGTGGATGAATGGAAGCAAGTCCCCGCAGCAATGTTCCAACATCTAGTGGAAAACCTTCCCAGAAGAGTGGAGGCTGTTATAGCAGCAAAGGGGGGACCAACTCCATATTAATGCGCATGATTTTGGAATGATATGTTCATGCTAACATTTGTGTGCCTGCATACGTGTATGTGTCTCTGTGTGCACGTGTGCGTCCCTGTGCATGTGTATAACAAACAGGCTGCTATAGAGGCAGAGAGCAGGGTGCAGACCTCTGTGATGGATGGAGTCTGTCTGAGCGGAGAACTGCTATGGCTCAGCTGCTGTAAACGGGTGAGAAGTGATGCAACTACCTTAAGTGTGGACACCAGGTCATCAATAACACTCACCAGACACTGCCTTCACACAGCTAGAGCCAAGCGTTGGAGGAGAGAGAGGGGATAGAGGTCTCTGTTCTTTTCTGTGTGTGTGTGTGTGGGGAGGGGGAAGAACGCATAAGTATGGGGGAGTGAGTGGGGTAGTGGTGCGTTTGTATGTGTGTGTGCGTGCATGTATCATTAAGGGCATCCCTATGTGTGTGGTGTGTGTGTGTGTGTGTGTGTGTGTGTGTGTGTGTGTGTGTGTGTGTGTGTGTGTGTGTGTGTGTGTGTGTGTGGTGTGTGTGTGTGTTGTGTGTGTGTGTGTGTGTGTGTTTCATTAATTGCTATGCCAGGATACACCTTCCCAGGCAGCAGTAGCGTGGAGAGTAAGTGTTTCTCTTCAGCTCCAAATGTCAACCTAACGTATCTATATCTCCTGTCTGTAATACACTGAGACTAATAAACTACACTGGACCCCACTGCCTGGGAGGATCAGCTCTTCCACAGGTTGGCTTTATTGTCAGGATCATGCTGGAGGAGCTCTACAAAGTGTCACTCTCTGGCACAACCACAAAGTCTATAAGTCTGAAACCAACTAAACTACCTTACCTTAACCCTAACCTGAACCAAACTTTCTAACCTAATGCCTAAACTTAACCTTAAACTACAACAAAGGTCATTTTAGTTTTTTACACTTATTATATTTATGATAACCCATTTTGACTTTACGTCTGGCCTATCAAGCGGAAGATTCTTGACAATACACATCAACCTGCCTCTCTTACCTTCTCTTCTATCTGTTATTACTCTCTGTCTTTCTCTCGCCCCTCTTTTGCTGGCTATGTGGTATTTATTTAAATTATGTCACACGTGCAACAGAGCAATGCTTTTCTCAAATGTCTGGATGTCATTTAATTCACAGAAACAAAATTACGATGGCACATATCAGGCCCACTTTTCTAATTCGCACAGCATTTTTATGTGAAATCCAGTTTCTGGCTGACCCAGATCTGTCAAAGTTCTGGCTTATGTATGGCAGACGAATCATGGACCACTGCTTGCCATTTTTGCCATTACTGGCCCAATACTAGCGATGGAGATGACTGGCTCAATCTCTCAGTCTCTCGTTACCTTGTTGAGGATGGAGGTGAGTCTCTCAGTCTCTTGTTACCTTTTTGAGGATGAGGTGAGTCTCTCAGTCTCTCGTTACCTTTTTGAGGATGAGGTGAGTCTCTCAGTCTCTTGTTACCTTTTTGAGGATGAGGTGAGTCTCTCAGTCTCTCGTTAACCTTTTTGAGGATGAGGTGAGTCTCTCAGTCTCTTGTTACCTTTTGAGGATGAGGTGAGTCTCTCGTTACCTTGTTGAGGATGGAGGTGAGTCTCTCAGTCTCTTGTTACCTTTTTGAGGATGAGGTGAGTCTCTCAGTCTCTCGTTACCTTTTGAGGATGAGGTGAGTCTCTCAGTCTCTCGTTCCTTTTTTGAGGATGAGGTGAGTCTCTCAGTCTCTCATTACCTTGTTGAGGATGGAGGTGAGTCTCTCAGTCTCTCGTTACCTTGTTGAGGATGGAGGTGAGTCTCTCAGTCTCTCGTTACCTTGTTTGAGGATGAGGTGAGTCTCTCAGTCTCTCGTTACCTTGTTAGGATGGAGTGAGTCTCTTAGTCTCTCGTTACCTTGTTGAGGATGGGGTGAGTCTCTCAGTCTCTGTTACCTTGTTGAGGATGGAGGTGAGTCTCTTAGTCTCTTCATTACCTTGTTGAGGATGGAGTGAGTCTCTTAGTCTCTGTTACCTTGTTGAGGATGAGGTGAGTCACTCAGTCTCTCGTTACCTTTTTGTGGATGGAGGTGAGTCTCTCAGTCTCTCGTTACCTTTTTGTGGATGGAGGTGAGTCTCTCAGTCTCTCGTTACCTTGTTGAGGATGAGGTGAGTCACTCAGTCTCTCGTTACCTTTTTGTGGATGGAGGTGAGTCTCTCAGTCTCTCGTTACTTTGTTGAGGATGGAGGTGAGTCTCTCAGTCTCTGTACCTTGTTGAGGATGGAGTGAGTTCTTAGTCTCTCGTTACCTTGTTGTGGATGGAGGTGAGTCTCTCAGTCTCTCGTTACTTGTTGAGGATGGAGTGAGTCTCTCAGTCTCTCGTTACCTTTTTTGAGGATGGAGGTGAGTCTCTCAGTCTCTCCTTACCTTTTTGAGGATGGAGGTGAGTCTCTCAGTCTCTCGTTACCTTGTTGAGGATGGAGGTGAGTCTCTCAGTCTCTCGTTACCTTTTTGAGGATGGAGGTGAGTCTCTCAGTCTCTCGTTACCTTTTAGAGGATGGAGGTGAGTCTCTCAGTCTCTCGTTACCTTTGTGAGGATGGAGGTGAGTCTCTCAGTCTCTCGTTACCTTTTTGAGGATGGAGGTGAGTCTCTCAGTCTCTCGTTACCTTGTTGAGGATGGAGGTGAGTCTCTCAGTCTCTTCGTTACCTTTTGAGGATGGAGGTGAGTCTCTCAGTCTCTCGTTACCTTTTGAGGATGGAGGTGAGTCTCTCAGTCTCTCGTTACCTTTTTGAGGATGGAGGTGAGTCTCTTAGTCTCTCGTTACCTTGTTGAGGATGGAGGTGAGTCCTCTTAGTGTCTCGTTACTTTTTGAGGATGGAGGGAGTCTCTCAGTCCTTGTTACCTTTTAAGATGAGGTGAGTGAGTCTTCAGTCTCTCGTTATTTGTTGAGGATGGAGGTGAGTCACTCAGCCTCTCGTTACCTTTTGAGATGAGGTGAGTCTCTCAGTCTCTCGTTACCTTTTTGAGGATGGAGGTGAGTCTCTCAGTCTCTCGTTACCTTTTTGAGGATGGAGGTGAGTCTTTCGGTCTCACAGTCGATGATGATCTGTCCCTCCTTCCTCTTGTCCAGGTCTTGAAACACCTTGAGGAATGAGGCCTCCGTCATGGTCTCTACGTTGACAGACGTCACCAGCCAGCTCCTCTCAGCAGCCGTGTCCAGGACCTTCTGCAGCACAGACAGGCCTACAAGTCAGGGGCAAAGGTCAGAGGTCAGGGGTTAGAGGTGAACTATGGCTGTGTTCCAAAAGGCATTATATTCCCCAAATGCACTGGACAGGACTATCCATCAATAATACATCTGTCATGCTAACATACAGTAGGACTATCCATCAATAATACATCTGTCATGCTAACATACAGTAGGACTATCCATCATCCGACTTTCTGACAGCACAGCAATATAATATATGATTACCGTCTCCAGAGAGATAGTTATGATGACTGGGATGCCATGTACAGGTATGATGTTACAGCACTCGTTGCTACTCTGAATAATCCCTCCACACACACACAAACACACTCTCAGACACACACACACACACACACAGGGCCGGCCCCAGGCATAAGCTTTTATTGTTTTAGGTGGGGTCTCAGCTTACTACTGAGAGTTAGAATAGTAGAATACACCAGGTGCAATTTCACAATGTGTTTGTGCATCAGCAGTTTTTCTCTTGTTATGTCAGTCACTGACAGTGACTCAGTTAGCCCATGTCAGCTAACATATATTAGATTAGTCAATTAGTCTAGCCAGCTATCTAAACTTGTAGTAATCATGGCCGAATACTAACCGGGCACGCAGTACACATGCCCAGGGGCCCTGACGTCCAGAGGGTCCCCATTGATTTTGTTCGTAATTCTCACTCAGATATCATATTAACATGGCATAAGTCATTAAGAAATGTGTAGAATTGCAGGAAATTATCTGTAAAACTAAAACGAAATGCTGTCTTCCCCATGGCAAAAATGTGTTATAAAAATGCAACATTTTCTAAATGGCCCATGGCAAAATGTGTAGAATTTAAATGTAAACTTTTCTCTCCTTCGTCAAGAGGGGGGCCACTAAAATGTTTTGCCCAGAGGTGGGGGCCCCACAACCAAAGCTCAAGGCTCAAGGCTAGGGCTGGCCCTGCACACACACGCACACACCCAGACATCCACGCAAATGCACAGACCCTCAGAGGCACCAATTACACCCAGGCCACTCCATTAAGCTGTCCCCATAGGCTAAAAGCATCTAAAGCATAATGGAGGAACAGGCTACGAGCATCATGGGAGAACACACAGGGACAGGAAATAAGACGCGATTAGGGAATGCATCGATCATGGCTGCAGATAAAGAGTGTGGGAGCCACACACAAACACACAGTATCATGTTAGACCAATCAGAATCCTCCTGGGAGGGGAGAGACAGTTGTTCCAGGAGGTAAACAAAGCTTCTACAAGCAGCAGAGCGGCGGCCATGACTGAACCAAATAATAAATTACACCAATTACATTATAAGCTAAGCTAATATTCCACCCAGCCAATCACAACTACACTAGAGAGAATAATCAGAAATTGCATTTTTGTATGCAATCACTATTCTTGGTGAGGATGTCTGATGCATACATATGACCCTCTTTACATATTTCACATGCCATATTTGCAGCAGGGTTGTTGGTGTGTCTAACTAGTCAGAGTTATGGTGAAAGGTTGAGGATGCCTGGCTGTTCTAACTTAGTCAGAGTTATGGTGAAAGGTGATGGATGCCTGGCTGTCTAACTAGTCAGAGTTATGTGAAAGGTGATGGATGCCTGGCTGTCTAACTAGTCAGAGTTATGGTGAAAGGTGATGAGATGTCTGGCTGTCTAACTAGTCAGAGTTATGTGAAAAGGTGATGATGTCTGGCTGTCTAACTAGTCAGAGTTATGGTGAAAGGTGATGGATGTCTGGCTGTCTAACTAGTCAGAGTTATGGTGAAGGTGATGGATGTCTGGCTGTCTAACTAGTCAGAGTTATGGTGAAAGTGTGATGGATGTCTGGCTGTCTAACTAGTCAGAGTTATGGTGCAAGTGATGGATGCCTGGCTGTCTAACTAGTCAGAGTTATGGTGAAAGTGATGGATGCCTGGCTGTCTAACTAGTCAGAGTTATGGTGAAAGGTGATGGATGTCTGGCTGTCTAACTAGTCAGATTATGGTGAAAAGGTGATGGATGTCTGGCTGTCTAACTAGTCAGAGTTATGTGAAAGGTGATGGATGCCTGGCTGTCTAAACTAGTCAGAGTTATGGTGAAAGGTGATGGATGCCTGGCGTCTAACTAGTCAGAGTTAGGTGAAAGGTATGGATGTCTGGCGTTTCTAACTAGTCAGAGTTATGGGAAAGGTGATGGATGTCTGGGCTGTCTAACTAGTCAGAGTTATGGTGAAAGGTGATGGATGTCTGGCTGTCTAACTAGTCAGAGTTATGGTGAAAGGTGATGGATGCCTGGCTGTCTAACTAGTCAGAGTTATGGTGAAAGGTGATGGATGTCTGGCTGTCTAACTAGTCAGAGTTATGGTGAAAGGTGATGGTGCCTGGCTGTCTAACTAGTCAGAGTTATGGTGAAAGGTGATAGGATGTCTGGCTGTCTAACTAGTCAGAGTATGGTGAAAGGTGATGGATGTCTGCTGTGTCTAACTAGTCAGAGTATGGTGAAAGGTGATGGATGTCTGGCTGTCTAACTAGTCAGAGTTATGGTGAAAGGTGATGGATGCCTGGCTGTCTAACTAGTCGAGTTATGGTGAAAGGTGATGGATGTCGGCTGCTAACTAGTCAGAGTATGTGAAAGGTGTGGAGTCTGGCTGTCTATAGTCAGAGTTATGGTGAAAGGTGATGGATGGCCTGGCTGTCTAACTAGTCAGAGTTATGGGAAAGGTGATGGATGCTGGCTGCTACTAACTAGTCAGAGTTATGGTGAAAGGTGATGGATGCCTGGCTGTCTAACTAGTCAGAGTTATGGTGAAAGGTGATGGATGTCTGGCTGTCTAACTAGTCAGAGTTATGGTGAAAGGTGATGGATGTCTGCTGTCTAACTAGTCAGAGTTATGGTGAAAGTGATGGATGTCTGGCTGTCTAACTAGTCAGAGTTATGGTGAAAGGTGATGGATGTCTGGCTGTCTAATAGTCAAGTTATGGTGAAAGGTGATGGATGTCTGGCTGTCTAACTAGTCAGAGTTAGGGTGAAAGGTGAGGATGTCCTGGCTGTCTAACTAGTCAGAGTTATGGGAAAGGTGATAGATGTCTGGCTGTCTAACTAGTCAGAGTTATGGTGAAAGGTGATGGATGTCTGGCTGTCTAACTAGTCAGAGTTATGGTGAAAGGTGATGGATGTCTGGCTGTCTAACTAGTCAGAGTTATGGTGAAGGTGATGAGTCTGGCTGTCTAAACAGTCAGAGTTATGGTGAAAGGTGATGGATGTCTGGCTGTCGACTAGTCAGAGTTATGGTGAAAGGTGATGGATGTCTGGCTGTCTAACTAGTCAGAGTTATGGTGAAAGGTGATGGATGCCTGGCTGTCTAACTAGTCAGAGGTATGGTGAAAGGTGATGGATGTCTGGCTGTCTAACTAGTCAGAGTTATGTGAAAGGGTGGATGTCTGGCTGTCTAACTAGTCAGAGTTATGGTGAAAGGTGATGGATGTCTGGCTGTCTAACTAGTCAGAGTTATGGTGAAAGGTGATGGATGCCTGGCTGTCTAACTAGTCAGAGTTAGGTGAAAGGTGATGATGTCTGGCTGTCTAACTAGCAGAGTTATGGTGAAAGGTGATGGATGCTGGCTGTCTAAACTAGTCAGAGTTATGTGAAAGGTGATGGATGCCTGGCTGTCTAAACTAGTCAGATTATGGGAAAGGTGATGGATGCCTGGCTTTCTAACTAGTCAGAGTTATGGTGAAAGGTGATGGATGCCTGGCTGTCTAACTAGTCAGAGTTATGGTGAAAGGTGATGGGATGTCTGTCTGTCTAACTAGTCAGAGTTATGTGAAAGGTGAATGGATGTCTGGCTGTCTAAACTAGTCGAGTTATGTGAAAGGTGATGGATGTCTGGCTGGTCTAACTAGTCAGAGTTATGGGTGAAAGGGATAGATGTCTGGCTGTCTAACTAGTCAGAGTTATGGTGAAAGGTGATGGTGCCTGGCTGTCTAATAGTCAGAGTTTATGTGAAAGGTGATGGTGTTCTGGCTGTCTAAAGTCAGAGTTATGGGAAAGGTGATGGAGTCTCGGCTGTCTAACTAGCAGAGTTATGGTGAAAAGGTGATAGATGCCTTGCGTCTAACTAGTCAGAGTTATGGTGAAAGGTGATGGATGCTGGCTTCTAACTAGTCAAGAGTTATGTGCAAAGGTGATAGATGTCTGGGCTGTCTAACTAGTCAGAGTTATGGTGAAAGGGGATAGATGCCCTGGCTGTCTAACTAGTCAGATATGGTGAAAGGTGATGATGCTGGCTGTCTAACTAGTCAGAGTTTATTGGTGAAAAGGCTGATAGATGCTGGCTGTCTAAACTAGTCAGAGTTATGGTGAAAGGTATGGATGTCTGGCTGTCTAAACCTAGTCAGAGTTTGCAGTGAGAAAGCGTGATGGATGCCTTGCGCGTCGTAAACTAGTCAGAGGTTATGGTGAAAGGTGCACATACATGCGGCTGTCTAACTAGTCAGAGTTATGGTGAAAGTGATAGGATGCCTGGCTGCTCTTAAGCTAGTCAGAGTTATGTGAAAAGTTATAGAATGCCTGGCTGTCGAACCTAGTCCAATTATGGTGAAGTGATAGATGCCTGGCTGGTTCTATCTAGTCAGAGTTATGGTGAAAGGTGATAGATGCCTGGCTCCGTTGGATGGTTTAGAGGACAGGTTGAGATTAAGGGGGTTTGTGACACTTGATATCTCAGCTTGGATGTCGGCCTACCACTTCAAGCTCAACCTGGACAAGACGGAGCTTCTCTTCCTCCCGGGGAAGGTCTGCCCGCTCAAAGATCTCTCCATCATGGTTGACAACTCCACAGTGTCTCCTCCCCAGAGTGCATGCTCCACAGCATCTGCAACTCGCTGTTGGCTAGGCTCCCCGCTTGTGCC
>NW_019944037.1:9629-17749 GCF_002910315.2 Salvelinus sp. IW2-2015 | reverse complement strand
ACCACTGTGAACTCCTCTGTTTCAAGCTATAGTTTCAGACAGAAAACACTATTTTCCTGCTCAACTTTCTGTTGGAATCTGGCCCTCATAAGAACTAACTTGACTAACACATGGAGGTAACGACACGTGGGAGAAGAGAGCAGGGAGAGCGAGAGAGCGAGAGAGCAAGAGAGGGAGAGAGCAAGAAAGGGGAGAGAGAGAGAGGAGAGGAAGGGGTAAGAGAGAAAGGGAGAGAGAGCGGAGAGAGAGACAAGAGAGAGAGAGTAAGAGAGAGAGTGAGGGAGAGCGAGTGTGAGAGAGAGGGAGAGAGAGGGAGCGAGGGAGAGCGAGGGAGAGCGAGGGAGAGAATATTAACTTTTTTGAAGGACCATTTTGTGAATATCATTTATGAGGGTTTTAATGGACTTTTACATTTCTTTAGTTAACGACAGTTGCTTAATAGCACATCTACACAGGTGTTATCTTGGGTGAAAATAGTATTAAAATCCCTGCGACTGCAAGAAAATGCCAACACTCAGAGAGATGTATCTCTGCTTTCACTCGTTTTGCTTCCCTATTCCCTGTATTGTGCACTACTTTAGGAAATAGGGTGCCATTTGGGACGCAGACCCTCTCTCCAGTTAAAGCACTTAAAAAGTAATATTTGTAAAGAGAAGTTGTAATATGTATTAGACCATAAAGCTTTTTGGGCTGTGTAGACAGATGGTAATATGAAATAAACAAAGAGTGTTTTTGAATGCCAAGGTGCTGAAATGTGACCAACAAGAAATACCTGCATGAACACACAGAATGTACAGGTATACATAAATGTATGGATACGTAAATCTCTCCCCTAGGCATTCAACTTTAATCCACATCCAGCCCTACATACCAATGGATGGAGAATCTCCCAATCAGCATAGCAAGGAGGCAGAGCTAAACACAGACTGCTTTCATCTACTCTGACAAAGATGCCTGTCTGCATATCTCTATTTAGCCCTGTGATAAAGAACAAAGTGCCATCTACAACGACCTGAAGACCTGCAGGCACACAGACACACACACACACACACACACCCTACCAGAAGAAACACACACACTATAATCGCACAAACACAGGTTTTTCTTACAGGCTTAAAATAACCCTTTGGACACACAGCTGGAGAATAGTATCCAGGCAACAGGAGGAAATATGGATGATGATATGGATTCCAGAACCCTCCATTCCATCACTCAATTACTACAGGGGGGGGGGGGGGGGGGGGTAATCCTTACACAACGTACATACCACGTCACACATACACACACAAAACACACACAACAACATACAAACAGCAGGGTAATGGCCCTGCAGTCTCTCACTGGCCGATGAAGGGATCATTGGACATGAGTGTTGCTCTAACTATCATGGCTAACTATGCATCACAAGGACCAATCTCCTCTGTCACAGTCCTGTTATGTGTCAGACAGACTGAAGAGTGACAGTTTACCAAGTACTCACAGTGGTCATTAATCTGCCTTTATTTTCAGAGGAGCTGTGACACACTCGAGCAAGTCACGCACGCACGCACGCACGCACACACACACGACACACCACACACACACACACACACACCACACAACACACACACACACAGCACACACAACTACACCACACCACACAACACACAACACACACACACACACACACACACAGCACACACAAACAGCCAGCTTACGCAGAGTTAAGTGTAGCTTGACTAGTTATGCTTCTGAAACACTAAACACTTGGACAGATGGCACAGCATTATGGGTAGGCTATAGCTGATTGGCTACAGATGGACTGGGAGCAGGAGAAGGGGAGGGGGGAGAAGAGGGAAGAGGGGGAGGGACGGAGGTAAAACACACTGGTGTGGACAGGTGCATAATTTTTTTCTCCGGGTGTTGTTTGCACTGAAAAGCAAGCAACAAAAACATGTGCTTTTCAAATACCCTGACACAGGCAGTGTGAGCCGAAATTAGAGACGGTAGACAAGTTACTCCTCTCTCCGGTGATACAGTATATTCATTTTTTCTGTGTTGTGTTGTCTGTCCCCTGTGTGATTCTCTTCTTCTCCTCAGTCTGTGTCTGGGTCGATATGTCTGTGTGAGTGGTTGACTGTCCTGTGTGACTCTTTCTTTCTCTCCTAGTCTGTGTGTCCGGTGATAGTCTGTGTGAGTGTTGACTGTCCGTGGTGACTCTTTCTTCTCTCTCATCTGTGTCTGTCAATATGTGTCTGTGGAGTGTTGTTGTCCTGTGTGGACTTCCTCTTCTTCCTCTCCTCAGTCCTGTGTCTGGTCGATATGTCTGTGTGAGTGTTGACTGTCTCTGTGTGTCTCTCTCTTCTCTCAGTCTGTGTTGGTCTAATGTCTGTGTGAGTGTTTGACTGTGCCCTGTGTGACTTCTTCTTCTCCTCTCAGTCTGGTGGTCTGGTTGATATGTTTGTTGTGAGTTGTTGACTGTCCTGTGTGTGATCTCTCTCTTCCTCTCTCAGTCTGTGTCGGTCTATATGTTCAGTGTGAGTGGTTGACTGTCCCTGTGATGAACTCTTTTCTTCCTCCTCGTCTCTGGTGTTTTCCTGGGTCGATATGTCTGTGTGATGTTGATGTCCCTTGTGTGATCTCTTTCTTCCTCTCAGTCTGGTGTCTGGTCGATATGTTGTGTGAAGTGTTTGGCATGTCTGTGTGACTCTCTCTTCCTCTCCTCAGTCTGTGTTCTGGTCGATAATGTCTGTTGTGAGTGTTGATGTCCCTGTGTGATCTCTTCTTCTCTCGTATGCTGTCTGGTCGATATGGTCTGTGTGCGTGTTGACTGTCCTGGTGTGACTCTTTCTTCCTCTCTCAGTCTGTCTGGTTGATTATTTGTCCTGTGTGAGTGTTGACTGTTCCTGTGTGACTGCTCTTTTCTCTTCTCAGTCTTGTGTCTGGTCTATATGTCTGTGTGAGTGTTTGACTGTCGCTGTGTGAACTCTCTTCTTCTCTCTCAGTCTGTGTTGGTCGATATTGTCTGGTGTGAGTTTGACTGTCGTGTGTGACTCTCTTCTTTTTCCTCCTCAGTCTGTGTCTGGTCGATATTGTCTGTGTTGAGTGTGACTGTCTGTTGTTCTTGTGTGTGACTCTCTTCTTCCTCTCAGTTTGTGTCTGGTCGATATGTTCTGTGTGAGTGTTGATTGTCCCTGTGTGACTCTCTTCTTCTCGTCAGTCTGTGTCTGGTCGATATGTTCTGTGTGGTGTTGACTGTCCCTGTGCAGGTGCTTCCTAGAGTCGTGGCTGAAATGGCTTTTCATTGTGAAAGGACACAATGGTATCCTGACCCCTCGCTGTCACATGGCAATCAGTGAATGATAAACTGTGGTTGGTATGACGATGATGTCTTGCACAAGACAGGACCTTTGAGAGTTGTGTTGTGTGGCTGGGGGTGTTTTAGTTGGCATTGCTTCCTTCCTCCCAGTCCATCCTTGTGATGTTGTGCGTACGTGGTTTGTGTGTGTTGTGTGTGTGTCCAACGTTCTCTAGGCGAGCAGCTTTTACAGGTTCATGTTCCATTTCTAAAGCTATTCCTGACTCACCTGGAACGTATACCCTGTGACCCAGCGATCTACCAACTCCAGCAACCCCGTCTATTAGCCTGGATAAGTAACTGAATATCAATCTGTTTCACTACCGTGTACTTGGTCTCTTGACAAGACTTGAGCAAACCAGGCCAGTGGTAGTGCTTTATGGTATGTCGTGGTCCTCTGTAGCTAGCTGGTTAACAGCTTGCAGCGCCCGGATAATGGTTCGATTCCGGGACACCATACAAAAAAATTATGACCGTATGCCTGTATTGTTTTCTGCTAAATGATATATGTTCTGATATGTTTATATTTGTGGCACCATTGTGATGTTGATTATGCCTTTAGGGCCAACCAGAACTCTACGAGCGGCCACTGATATGTCGCTTTTACATTGTCCTTTTCAGCATGGTCCAGCAACTATGTTGACAGAAAACAGGCAAACCGCAGTAAGCTATCATTCAGCATGCAGACACTTTCAGTGAATAGCATCAATTTGACCTTTGAACCCTCTACTCACAGAGTCAGAATGTACATGTTGACGACTTGTCCATCCGTAGTGGGGTCTATTGAGCCCAACCAGAGTGTCTGTAAATCGGGGTCTTCAGCTGGATCACGGACTGGTTGGGCCGGTCTCGATGGGGAAGGAAGGCGTGACGAAACACAACGTGCAGCGCCCCGCAGAACGACATCAGCAGTTCAGTCTTCGCTGTGCGTAGAGGCCAATGTGGATAGACACCTTTAGAGAACTGGGAACAGACTGGGGGGAAGGAGAGTGGGAAGACGGCAGAGAGAGAGAGGGAGGTGGGAGGGGTGGTGAGAGAAAAGGAGAGAGGGGAGGGAGGGGGGTGGGAGGGGGGAGGGATGAGGGAGGGAGAGGAGGAGGGAGAGGGGGAGGAGAGAGGGAGAGGAGGGTGGGGGCGGGGGGGGAGGGGATGAGGGAGGGCGAAGGAGGAGGGAGAGGGGGAGGGGTTTGGTTGAGGAAAGAGAGGGGGGGAGGGAGGAGGAGAGGAGTGAGGGAGAGGGAGGAGAGTGGGTAAGAGAGGAGGGGGGAGGGAGGGGGGAGGAAGAGGGTCGGGAGAGAAGGAGGGGGAGAGAAGGAAGGGGGGATGGGAGAGATGACATTTGTTAAACTTTCTCGATATTTAGATTAATTTTCAAAACTGTTGATTGAAAACATAATTGTTAGCATTGCAAGATAAATTCTGCAGATTAGGGTAACTTAAGTACCATGGTAGCATGATGGGCTTCTGTCTACTGTGAGAGGTGTAACATGGTGAAGAATGGAACACGGGGAGAGGAGAGCTGATCAATGCATCCTGTGGGTTCACTGACCTGTCAGTGCTCAAATATTCCCTGAAGTCAATGATTCCTTTGGGCTCTCTCAATTCATTCAAGGGGCGAACTGTTTGCATGGAAACAATCTTTACTACATCACATCTCTATCTCTGCTATCTCTGCTCTCTTTCACTACAGTAGCACCAATCCTCTGTCTCTCCTCTCTTTTCCACTACACACAGCATATCTATTTGCCTATTCTCTGTTCTCTTTCCACTACAGTACAACACATCTTGTATATCTACTGATCTATGCTCCTCTTCGCCACTACAGAGAACAATCTCTAATCTCTGCTCTCTTTCATTTTACTCCACTACAAAATCTCTATGTCTGCTATCTGTTGCTCTCTTTCCACTCCATAGCACACAATCTCTATCTCTGCTATCTCTGCCTTCGTTTCCACTACAGTACAACACATGCTTATCTTTGCTCTCTTGCTCTGGAGTGTGCTGCTTCTCTTTGCCTCTCAGGTCTGGTGCCTGGTCTGGTTGGGACTGGGTTATTTTCCTGCTATGCCTTGTCTGTGGGTAGGCCGGCCTCATGTTCCTCTGTATTCCCCACAGATTTGAGTCTCCAAGCCTGTTCAACCTGGTTCAAAGCCTAGGGCCAGATTATGAAGAGGAGAGGGGCCGTAGGAGAGGGGCGAGGGAGAGGGCGCCAAGGGGAAGGGCCGAGGAGGGTGCCGAGAGAGGGAGTGGAGGTAAAGACAGAGAATGGCGCTACCCAGTTAGCCTGCCACCTGTAGAAAGAACAGCACTTCTAGCCACGTGTGTGTGTGTGTGTGTGTGTGTGTGTGTGTGTTGTTGTGTGTGTGGTGTGTGGTGTGTGTGTGTGTGTGTGTGTGTGTGTGTGTGTGTGTGTGTGTGTGTGTGTGTTGGTTGTGTGTGTGTGGTGTGTGTGAGAGAGAGAGAGAGAGGAGAGAGAGAAGAGAGTGTTGTGTGTGTGGTGTGTGTGTGTTTTCCAATGCATGGTGACTCACCCTACGTAAGCGCTCCCTGAAAATAGACTGCCAACTTGCACTGGACCTCGAAACAGTAAGCAGACGACTACCCATGTTCACACTGTTAAAGTACACTAAGTACACGTGATGCTCTGCTATTAATCCCTCTCTCTTGTAAATGTTCATGTTCTACTGCCATTTTTTGGTAAGGCAAGATTTAGCGTGCACCACACTCAAAGAAAGCCTAATGGAAGATTTGGTTTCACCATTCACATTACACTCGTTATCTCTTCTGGTATGATGACTGATTTAAAAAAACGATATTTGTTCAAGACTATCACCGAAGGTGGCTCCCCTTCCCGTTCGGGTGGCGCTCGCTACGTCGTACGCGGTCTACTAGCTGCACGATCCTTTTTTCCCTTTTCCTTAGTTTGGTCTAATTTGGTTTTCACCTGTTCTTGTTGGGGTTTTGGGTGGGGTTATTTAAGTTCAGTTGGCCCGCCTGTGGGTTTGTGCGGGCTTGTTTGCTGTTTTTGGTAAGGAGTGTCCTTTAATTTAATTTTCCGATTTCAGCGTGTGACCGGTGTTGTACATTTTTGGAGTGTTTTACCGCCTGTGTTTCGGCGTCACCCTTTCGCTGTGGATTGTTTCCGGAATAATGTTTTTTTTTCCGAATCCTCTGCTCTCTGCGCCTGACTCCACACTATCACTCTTCGAGGGCCTGACATATATAGCATTGTTTAATTTCACGCTTTATTTAGTTGGAACAAGTTCTCATTTACATTGCGACCTGGCCAAGATAAAGCAAGCAGTTGAACATACAACAGCACAGAGTTTACACATGGAGTAAAACAAACTACAGTCAATAATACAGTACAAATAAGTTATATACAAATGTGAGCAAATGAGGTGAGATAAGGGAGGTAAAATGTGCCATGGTGGGAATATAAAATATAGAAGTAAAAGACTGGAAATGGTAGATTTGCAGTGGAAGAATGTGCAAAGTAGAGAGAAATAATGTTGTGCAAGGAGCAAAATAAGCCTCTCGTTTTAACAATAAATATCAGGTCACCCTCTCCTGGGAGGTGACATGTTTGATGCCAATATACAGCAGAGCAAAATCGAGTTGGTTTGCTCTCAAAAATGTTTTTTGCCTAACGTGTATTTGGCAACGGTATAGTTGATGATATTTTTGTTCTATGAGGGGTGATGCAACACAGCTCCAGGCGTTCCATGCTTTTTTTAACTCCCGTTTGAGCATTTGAGATTTACTATGCAATCTGATACACGTCAAATCAGTTTTCTTGATCTTCTGATCTTGTGTGAAATAATGTTTATACACTGATCGTACAGTTTTGGTGTTGGGCTGAATAGCTGTCACCCACTTCCTTGAAAATAGTTTTGCCTACAGCCAATTCTGTCGAATCAAAAGAATTAGCAAAAAAATTCAGATTTGACAGAAAATATGCTGAGACGCAAAGTAAAATTCAAGGAGAGGGGGTACAAAAATGGATCAGATTAATATTGCTATGAGAAAATTCCTAAACAAAAAGAGACATGACCTTTTGATGATAGTGCTAGGTATGTGTTTTCTGACCTTCCCCTGGTCGTATTTCGCGGGGAGAATCTCAGAACAATTGGTACACTCTGATTTACCACCCCAGATATTTCTGAACAATTCTATTTGCGCCTACTGGATGGAGATTAACCGTGTAATGGCTGTGCTCAATGCAATGGCACTATAAGTAGATCCTTCAACACAACAGGGAACAGATCAATCCAAAGGGTGGTTTACAATGTGCTCCATAAGGTTAATAGGTAATATCTAATAGGTGTTCCACTCCGCTGGCAGCAACCTCGCTGAGTCTACTGCTTCCAGTTCTAGGGCTTAGATGACAGCAGAACCAGTACTAAACTTAGAGACAGGGACCAGTACCAAACCTTAGAGACAGCAGGACAGTACAAACCCTTAGAGAAAGCAAGGACAGTCCAAAACCTTAGAGACAGCAGAACAGTACCAAAGCCCTTAGAGACAGCAGGCCAGTACCAACCTTAGAAAGACAGCAGAACAGTACCAAACCCTAGAGCAGCAGGACCAGTTACTCAAACCCTTAGAACAGCAGGCCAGTACCATACCCTAGAGACGCAGAACCAAGTAAAACTCCTTAGAGAGTTATGTCCTCTGTGTCGTTCTTTACGTTATTCTTTCTACAGCAGAACAGTACCAACCCTTAGAGACAGCAAGGACAGTACCCTTAAGAGACAGAGGACAGTACCAAACCTTAGAGCAG
>NW_019944037.1:0-6827 GCF_002910315.2 Salvelinus sp. IW2-2015 | reverse complement strand
AAGCTTCATAAAAACCTGAAATTTACTCAAAAATCGAATGAAAGCCATGAAGAAGCATGTCTGCAATGGGTTACCATAGGAAACAAGGCAACTCAAACACTGAGTTCAACAAGACAGTCAAATATGCCCTTTTCACCAACATCACAACATCCTACAGCCATGCTGATTGATATTTCATTGAGCTGTCCACTCTTGGATTTAGAGTGAATCTTGAAAAGTATTTTAAAATGGGCAAGGAATCAATGTTGACAACCTGTTTTTGTATCTTAAGATACGTTTTATTGTGTGTAGGGGGAATGGGGGGATATCACTTACCACTAGCTGGATGTGTTGGTCGTATGGTTGTCTGTGAGACGTAACGCTCGTAGACGATCAGGATGACCCTGGTGGGTTTATAACTGTGCTGTTTTCTTCTTCTGTGCTGTTGTCCTGTCTTTTGCTCTTTGCTATTTGACTAGAGGAGTTGACTGTTAGAACAAGAGATCCACAGATATTTATGATGCTGATGAGAATGGACCATCCCTGTAACCACAGGTAAACAATTAGATAAGGGATAATACAGATATACTGATAGCGTGTATTGTAAAGACACACACACACACACACCACACACACACACACACACACACACACACACACACACACACACCACACACACAACACACACACACACACACACACACACACACACACACACATACACATACACACACATACACACACATACGCACAAACACGCACACACACACACACACCACATGGGGTGGTGGCACCTTAATTGGGTTGGGAGGAAGGCTTGTGGTATTGACTGGAGGAATTAGTGGAATGGTATCAAATACATCAAACACATAGTTTCCAGGTATTAATGCCATTCCTCCCCTCAGCAGCCTATACTGACATACACAGCCATATAAACCTCATGCAAATGCATTTAAACAACCACTTTTTAAGTCAGCTGCTTAACACCATGTTATCTATCTGTGGAGATAATAGCAGAGATGATACTGTAGCAGGCAGCTAACTCATTGTTACTTCAGTCACGTCTGGTGGTGAGATCATACATGTGGGTATTGGTTATTTATAGTCTGGCTGTGGTACTGCTTGAGACAGAATCAATGCGCATGGCATTTTATCTGTCTAGCAGCGTAAAACATAAGGGGACAATATCGGTCGTTTATGGTCATTGCAGATTAATGTGAAGTATGTGCATATGAATACAGTTAGGTTATTATTAAGTAAAACATGTTGTGTCATTGTAATAAACAGCCTCTTACATAAAAAGGCAAGTGGCAAGATACAGGTGGGCTATGGATGAAAACATGGAAGTCACTTTTGAACTGTGATAAATACATTAAGTTCAGCCAAGCTAGAGTTGACAGTAATAGGCTAAATAAAGTAATACATTTCGATTCAAATTAGTAAATTCTCTACTAAAAACATGATCATGTTTGCTACTGTCCAACCTGATGCACTATGTATCTCATTGCAAAGATTTGACACTAGCTATCTTACCTTCTGTACAACAAAACCACGTTGAGTTGAGAAGAAACTCGGTGGATCAATTTGGCAACGGTGAAGTGAATTTAGTACCCTGCTCGAAGGCAGATAGAGGGCTTCGGGTCAGCGAGCGCTGTGTTTTAAAATTGAAGCGAATCGAAATGCTCAGTGTCTAAAAGCGGTATGACGAATGGGCTAAAAATACTACGAGGAGAGAGCAGGAGCGGTACAATCAAACTGTAGCCTATGCGGTATTGACGGATGGTAGACATAGCAACGGTGTTTATAAATACGTGTGGATATAAGGTGATGTTATATTTCACCTCTACACGATTGCACTGGATAAAGAAGAACGAGTCTTAAAAATCATGCCTTGTTACAGGTGCCAGTGAATATCTTTGATAAACAGATTACCCTACATACATTTAAATAATACTAGACTACCTTGTGATTGTGTTTTTACTTTGTACCGCTATTACAATAGATTGCATGTCACAAAGGAATGTTATTAATGAGTGATAGGGTTTATATTGAAGTTTGTCTTTGTGAGAAAGTGCAGTGAGTTAGCTGCAGGTGAGCAGGCTGCTTACAGGGTCCACTGTGGTGGGCGGGAAGCTTGTGGTCTGTGTGTGTGTATGTGTGTGGGTGGCGGGGGTGCTTGCCCTCAGGCCCACTGAAGAGAACTTTCTCCCTGGGTGTCTTGTGGCAACCTGGTCTCAGAGCATATCGTATTATTCTGTAGGATGATATGTTACGTTCCGTATGGTATGTATTCATTTGTGGCTGTCCATCACTCATTTCGTATGATATGTAAATTACAATAGTATTATATGTTACGAATTTGCAAAATGTACAATGTGTTATAGATTTGCAAATGTATTATATGTACGAATTCTAGCTAGGTGGCTAGGTAGCTAACGTTACCTAGCTCGCTAACATTAGCTAGGCTAGCGGTTGGATTAGGGTTAGGGTTAAGTTTAGGAGTTAGGTTAAAGGGTTCATGTTAGGGTTAGGGGAAGGGTTAGCTAACGTGCTCCACAAGCACTTCGTATTATTCTGTATGTAAATCCAAGGCTAGCTTTTTTCAAACAGAAGTTTGCATCCTGTGGCTCAAACTCCAAAAAAGTTTTGGGACACTAAAGTCCATGGAGAATAAGAGCACCTCCTCCCAGCTGCCCACTGCACTGAGGCCAGGTAACAATGTCACCACCGATAAATCCACGGTAATCAAACATTTCAATTTCAATTCTACGGCTGGCCATGCTTTCCTCCTGGCTACCCTACCTCGGCCAAAAGCTCCACACCCCCCGCAGCTACTTGCCCGAGCCTCCCCAGCTTCTCCTTCACCCAAATCCAGATAGCAGATGTTCTGAAAGAGCTGCAAACCTGGACCCGAACAAATCAGCTGGGCTAGACATCTGGAACCTCTCTTTCTAAAATGATCTGCCGCCATTGTTGAAAGCCCTATTAGCAGTCTGTTCAACCTCTCTTTCATATCGTCCGAGATCCCTAAAGATTGGAAAGCTGCCGCGGTCATCCCCTCTTCAAAGGGGTGACACTCTAGACCCAAATTGTTATAGACCTATATCCATCCTGCCCTGCCTTTTAAAGTCTTCGAAAGCCAAGTTAACAAACAGATCACTGACCATTTCGAATCCCACGTACCTTCTCCGCTGTGCAATCCAGTTTCCGAGCTAGTCACGGGTGCACCTCAGCTACGCTCAAGGTACTAAACGATATCATAACCGCCAACGATAAGAGACAGTACTGTGCAGCCGTCTTCATCGACCTGGCCAAGGCTTGGACTCTGTCAATCACGTATTCTTATCGGCAGACTCAACAGCCTTGGTTTCTCAAATGACTGCCTCGCCTGGTTCACTAACTACTTCTCAGATAGAGTTCAGTGCGTCAAATCTGAGGGCCTGTTGTCCGGACCTCTGGCAGTCTCTATGGGGGTACCACAGGGTTCAATTCTCGGCGCCGACTGTCACGTTCCTGACCTGTTTTCCTTGTTTTTGTATGTGTTTAGTTGGTCAGGGCGTGAGTTGGGGTGGGCATTCTATGTTATGTGTTTTCTATGTTGGGTTAAATGTGTTGCCTGATATGGTTCTCAATTAGGGGCAGGTGTTTGACGTTTCCTCTGATTGAGAACCATATTAAGGTAGGCTGTTCTCATGTTTGTTTTGTGGGTGAGTGTTCCTGTGTCTGTCGCACCACACGGGACTGTTTCGTGTTCGTTCGTTTGGTTAGTCAGTTCCTGTTCTTCGTGTTATATTGTAAGTTCTCAAGTTCAGGTTCTGTCTACGTCGTTTTGTTGTTTTGTAATTTTTCCAAGTGTTTTTCGTGTTCGTCTTGTCTTTAAAATAAATTCATTCATGTATTCATCTACCGCTGCGTTTTGGTCCGATCCCTATTCCTTCTCCTCATCCGAGGAAGAGGAATTAGACAGCCGTTACACCGACTCTTTTCTCTGTATATATCAACGATGTCGCTCTTGCTGCGTGTGATTCCCTGATCCCCCTCTACGCAGATGACACCATACTGTATACTTCTGGACCGTCTTTGGACACTGTGTTAAAAACCTCCAAACGAGCTTCAATGCCATACCACACTCCTTCCGTGGCCTCCAACTGCTCTTAAACGCTAGTAAAACTAAATGCATGCTTTTCAACCGTTTGCTGCCCGCACCACCCGTTCGCCCGACTAGCATCACTACTCTGGACGTTTCTGACTTACAATATGTGGACAACTACAAATACTTAGGTATCTGGCTAGACTGTAAACTCTCCTTCCAGACTCATATTAAACATCTCCAATCCAAAATCAAATCTAGAATCGGCTTCTAATTCGCAACAAAGCCACCTTCACTCACGCCGCCAAACATACCTCATAAAACTGACTATCCTACCGATCCTCGACTTCGGCGATGTCATTTACAAAATAGCCCCCAACACTCTACTCAGCAAACCGGATGCAGTCTATCACAGTGCCATCCATTTTGTCACAAAAGCCCCATATACACCCACCACTGCGTCCTGTATGCTCTCGTCGACTGGCCCTCGCTACATATTCGTCGCCAGACCCACTGGCTCTGGTCATCTATAAGTCTATGCTAGGTAAAGCTCCGCCTTATCTCAGCTCACTGGTCACGATAACAACACCACCCGTAGCACGCGCTCCAGCAGGTATATCTCACTGGTCATCCCCAAAGCCAACACCTCCTTTGGCCGCCTTTCCTTCCAGTTCTCTGCTGCCAATGACTGGAACGAATTGCAAAAATCGCTGAAGTTGGAGACTTATATTTCCCTCACTAACTTTAACATCAGCTATCTGAGCAGCTAACCGATGCTGCTGCTGCACATAGCCCATCTGTAAATAGCCCATCCAATCTACCTACCTCATCCCATATTGTTCTTATTTACTTTTCTGCTCTTTTGCACACCAGTATTTCTACTTGCACATCATCATCTGCACATCTATCACTCCAGTGTTAGTCTGCAAAATGTTTATTACTTTGAAACTATGGCCTATTTATTGCCTTACCTCCTCACGCCATTTGCACACACTGTATATAGACTTTCTTTTTTTCTATTGTGTTATTGACTGTACACTTGTTTATTCCATGTGTAACTCTGTGTTGTTGTCTGTGTCACACTGCTTTGCTTTATCTTGGCCAGGGCGCAGTTGTAAATGAGAACTTGTTSTCAACTAGCCTACCTGGTTAAATAAAGGTGAAATATATATWTWTTTTTTTAAACACTCCATTTAGTATGATATGTTATGTTTAGTATGGTTACATAAGACAGATGGTTACTTAAGACAAAAAACAGAAGGAGGGTGGTTGGGTGGGCATTTAACGTGAACGTCTATAAGTAGTTGCAAAGTAGCTCAAAAGTAGGAAGTAGTTGAGAAGTTGCTACTTAGGTAAAATGCTAAAGTTGTCTGTAATGAGATTCGAACTCGCAACCTTTTGGTAAAAGCCCATCCAACCACCATCCTTTTGTTTTTTCTGTCTTATGTAACCATACCAAACAAAGTATAACATACTAAATGAAGTGTCTTGGATTTACGTACAGAATAATACAAAGTACTCTGAGACCAGGTTGCTCCCCTGTTAGAGGAGGGGAGCCACAATGAGGGATGAACTCTGATAAACTGAGGATTTATATGATTTATGGCTGTAGTGTAAAGTATGTGAGGTATTTGTCAYAATCAATTGTCGTGGGAGTGTCATGACAAAAACTTACCTGAGGATTTCAGTAATACTGCCTGTCTCCTAAATGGCACCCTTTTCCACATAGAGCTCTGGTCAAAAGTAGTGCACTTTGTATGGAATAGGGGTGTCATTTGGTACACAACCAATGTGTTGAGGTATTTGTCAGAATCATCATGGGAGTGTAATGTCAAAAGTGTACCTGAAGATTTCAGTAATACTGTTTGCCTAATTTTGACCACAAAAATATGCAACCTATATCATTTATTGATGCCTATAAAACAATCACTTAGAGTTATGTGAGGAAGGAAGGGTTATACAGAGAAGCACTTGAACAAATAACCCGTGTTGCTGTCTGTCTAGCTGCAGCTGGGTGCAGCAGGAAGGAACAGATAAAACACTGGTGTTCACTCTTCACCTTCTAGGAAACAGCTTCCCCTGCTGCCTACGTCTGAAGTTGCATGGAGGTCCAACAACTGTCTTACAACACGTCTGTACCACTTCCAACAGTTGTGGCTATCTACCAACCAAGAATCTATCACCACCAGCTAACTAAACATGCTGCACTAGGATACCCCTACATATTTTATATTCTCTACTGTAGCCCATTCTGCACTAGGGATACCCTACATATTTATGATCTCTACTGTAGCCCATTCTGCACTAGGGATACCCCTACATATTTATGATTCTCTCTGTAGCCCATTCTGCACTAGGGATACACCTACATATTTATGATTCTCTGCTGTAGCCCATTCTGCACTAGGGATACCCCAATATTTATGATTCTCTACTGTAGCCCATTCTGCACTAGGGATACCCCTACATATTTATGATTCTCTACTGTAGCCCATTCTGCACTAGGGATACCCCTACATATTTATGATTCTCTACTGTAGCCCATTCTGCACTAGGGATACACCTACATATTTATGATCTCTGCTGTAGCCCATTCTGCACTAGGGATCACCTACATATTTATGATTCTCTGCTGTAGCCCATTTTGCACTAGGGATACCCCTACATATTTATGATCTCTGCTGTAGCCCATTCTGCACTAGGGATACCCCTACATATTTATGTTCTCTACTGTAGCCCATTCTGCACTAGGGATACC
>NW_019944036.1:63308-89838 GCF_002910315.2 Salvelinus sp. IW2-2015 | reverse complement strand
TTCTCTGTCCAGGACTTTCTATTAGAACTCTCTGTCCAGGACTTTCAATTAGAACTCTAATGTCCAGGACTTTCAATTAGAACTCTATGTCCAGGTCTTTCAATTAGAACTCTATGTCCAGGACTTTCAATTAGAATCTATGTCCAGGTCTTTTCTATTAGAAATCTATGTCCAGGACTTTCAATTAGAACTCTATGTCCAGGACTTTCAATTAGAACTCTATGTCCAGGACTTTCAATTAGAACTCTATGTCCAGGTCTTTCTATTAGAAATCTATGTCCAGGACTTTCTTTAACTTCTGTCGGTTTCATTGAACTCTCTGTCCAGGTCTTTCTATTAGAACTCTTGTCCAGGTCTTTCTATTAAGAACTCTCTGTCAGGTCTTTCAATTAGAACTCTATGTCCAGAGTCTTTCAATTAGAAACTCTTGTCCAGGCTTTCAATTAGAACTCTCTGTCCAGGTCTTTCAATTGAGACTCATCTGTCCAGGTCTTTCAATTAGAACTCTCTGTCCAGGACTTTCTATTAGAACTCTCAGTCCAGTCTTTCTATTAGAACTCTCTGTCCAGGACTTTCAATTAGACTCTATGTCCATCTCTTCTAATAAGAACCTTGGTCTGGAAACAACAGAGTAGAGCAGCGGTTCCCTTTTCTGTTCCGTGGACAAAATTGAGGACCACCAAATCACTGTCAAAAGCTCTCCAGGGCCACCAAATCACTGTCAAAAGCTCTTGAGGACCACCATCCACAGAGTTGCTGAATTTTTTAACAGAAAATATATATATATTTTTTCCTTTTTCTCCCCAATTTCATGATTACGATCTTGTATCATCGCTGCAACTCCCCAATAGGCTCGGGAGAGGCAAAGGTCGAGTCAGGCGTCCTCCGAAACATGACCCACCAAACCGTGCTTCTTAACACCAACTCGCCTAACCCGGAAGCCAGCTGCACCAATGTGTTGGAGGAAACACTGTTTAACTGACAACCGAAATCAGCCTGCAGGCGCCCGGACCGCCACAAGGAGTCGCTAGAGCATGATGAACCAAGTAAAGCCCCCCCCCCGGCCAAACCCTATCCTAACCCGTATGACGTCACGGCAATAGTGACGTCGCAACACTGCGGTGCAGTGCATTAGACAGCTGCGCCACTCGGGAGGCCAAATGTAGTCCATTTTTAGCAGTGAATGTAACAAATGAAAGGCCTATTATGATTATTATTATTGTTAACAATTTACATTGTGAAAAGTAATGTAACATTGCTTATAATACCATTAATACTCCCAACTGTTATTATTTTTGGAATAAAAAAACTATAATAAACAAAAATCTGCAAAAGATAAAGAAATAATAATAATAATCGCAGACCACCTGCAGTACCCTGGTGGTCCGCGGAACCACTGGAGTAAAGCTCACCTCAGGATGTGTGGAGAAATGTCAAAGAATTGTGTACTACTAACTAAGAGACAACAAGAAAAACCAAAATAACAACGTATGGTATGTCAGGTCTGAATTTATACATCTATATTAAGAGTGATATGTTGTTTCTCTGCATTTCAGAGTTTTTAAGCGGACAGAAAATTGCACACATGGTGGGCCCATGGAGGACAGAGTGTATTATTTCTCCTCAATTTTGTGATATCCAATTGGTAGTTACAGTCTTGTCCCATTGCTGCAACTCCCGTACGGACTCGGGAAAGGCGAAGGTCGAGAGCCATGCGTCCCCCGAAACCTTGCCAAGCCGCACAGTCAGCTTGCAGACACCCAGGAGTTGCTAGAGCACCATGGGACAAGGACAACCCAGCCGGCCAAACCCTCCCCTAACCCGGACGACGCTGGGCKAAACCCTCCCCTAACCCGGARGACGCTGGACCAAACCCTCCCCTAACCCGGGCGACGCTAGAACAATTTTGCGCCGCCTCATGGGTCTCCAGGTCACGGCCGGCTGTGACACAGCCTGGGATCAAACCCAGGTCTGAGTGATGCCTCAAGCACTGCAATGTGCCTTAGACCGCTGTGCCACTCAGCTGTGCCACTCAGGAGGCCCATAGTGTATTACTTATCCATGTTGATTTTAACCTAATCTTTATGGGAGATGGTTAACTGACATGTACTGTAATAAATGAGTTTCTCAACTGCTGTGTTTGACCAGATTTCAGTCTCTGCAGTGTGACATGATGATCAAACCTTTAGACGAGTATCATCCTGCAGAGTCCCACCTTTCTTTGTCAATGGTTGTGGCCCTTAGCTGAGTCAGTCTAGGTCACCGCAGTGTCAATATGGATTATTGTGACAGGCGCCCAATCCCAAYTCAACCCTTAGGGGGTATTTCCACCTGGCCTATCAGAAGGGTAAAGCAGAGATACCAGTAATACCACCGGTTACTCATCTAATCTCTTCAGATCTACACAAGTGTGTAGGTGGAAACAGAGCCATATATTTACATATAAATATTTGGCTCTGGGTGGTAGGGGCATCAATCTTCTGTGATGACAACATAGTGATTGACAGCATTGTAACTATGGTGATGGTGGTACTACTCACTTCACTGAAGCCAGGGAACAGGCTGAACGGGAGGAGGGTCTTCAGCGCCATGGAGGTTTGGGCACCGCTCGCAGTGGGCCCACGGGCCAAGGAGTGCACAGTGGTGTTCTGACAGACGTTACCTAGGAGACGCAGTGATCAAGTAAATTCTAAACAGATTTTTCTCGTTAAAAAAAGAGGGTGAGGGAGAGGGGGTCAATCACAGGTTTACTGACATTCACACGCAAGGACATAAACTCATTGATGTGTCTTCCTCTGTGATTAGCTTTGTTTGTGTGGCTGAGTTCCTGATTATGGAGCGATTTTTTTAGTTTTTGCATTTCTACAGAGCCTGATTACAGTTTAATTCAGAACCAGAATATATAATCGTAACAATCAGAGGCCCACGCACACCCTGCTGCACAACCATTAGACCTGATTACCCTACAAGTGTATGTGTGTATGTGTGTGAGTGTGTGTTTGTGCATGTGTTTTCTCTGTCCCTGTCCCTGTCCCTGTCCCTGTCCCTGTCCCTGTCCCTGTCCCTGTCTCTCTCTCTCTTGAGAGAGTATTCTCTGTTTAGGGTCAAAAAATGTTTGTCCCATTTTATGAAATCTTGGTAGGTGAGTGGACCCCAGACCTCACAACCATAAAGGGCAATGGGTTCTATATTGTATTTTTAGCCAGATCCTACTTGTGACTCGTTTCAGGAAACTAGGCGTATGTCATGGTCACTACTTCACATGAGAGCCATTTAAACTTAAACTTTTTTGTTTTATCAAAATGTGTTTTTTTTTGGCAGAAATGCCTTCTGGAACATGTGAACTTTCATGTGTCTTAATAACAAACTTGTATGCCATCTCTAAATACGAATACGATTGTTAAATTACGAGCCAGTTGGTTTAACCACAGAAAAAGCGAGCAACCTTCCCGCTAGCCATGATTGGCTGAGATAATAAGTGGGCTGGACATGCCGAGGGATGAGTTRGGATTGGTCTGCCATATAGCACGCTTCTGTCTATTTGAGCTGGTCAGTATGTGTTGGTAATCCTGTCTAACGCGGCTTAAAAAATGCTTAGTAGAAGTGCGTAAGTGTTGCTCTCCACTTTCTGGAGGCCCGAGTTTTGAAATCAGTGGAATTCGAGTATGATAGCTAAGGAGATGGAAAAAACACCTGTCTCCGGATTACATCTTCAAACTAAGGGCAACCATGGCATCCGTGACAGGGAGAAGCGAGTAAGCTGTATACGAGTAAGATAGTCTAGCTAGCTACATTTTCAGATATTACACATTTCTAACTTTGACAGAAAGTCATTTTCATTTCAAGTTAAAGTGTTAAAGTGTAAGTTAAAGTGTACTGTTAGCTAGCTAGCTAGCTAACGTTACGTGTATCATCTTAATATTCATATCTCAGAGCCATGTGCTTTGCTAGTTATAGCCTAATGTTAGCTAGCTAACATTGAACCTGGTTGGTTAGCTACTTGCAGATTCATGTAGGGTAGTAACGTCATAAATTGGGATTATGGTTCATTGCTTACCTAGCTAACTAGCTACATATCATAACAAAAGACTCCACTACGCAAGTAACCATTTCAATAGAATGTCACTGCGACAACTGTTGATAGAAGTAGCTGGTAAATTCGCTCTGGCTATCTACTCCGCAGAATAACTGACAAATTTACAAACGCTCAACACCCGTTGAATATGGCCGGTGTCAGTAAACGTTGGCAAAAAAAGTGTACGCTCTGGATAACATAAAAACAGCCTAACCAGCTCTGCTAGGGCTAGTAAAATYGTCAGTGAGCTGTTCTCTCATTTGTGTCTGGAAGTAGCTAGCAAGCTAGCCAATGTTAGCCAGTTAGCTTGGGTGCTTGACTGCTGTTGTTAGGACAGAATGCTCGGATCAACCCTTAAAGAGATGGTTGGGGATAAAGCTTAAGAGGGTGTGAACGATGCTGAATGGGTGTAGACAAAGAAGAGCTCTACAGTAGGTACCAAAARATTCAAAGGCCATTTTCTCAAAAGTGAGTTTACAAGTTTATCGAATTTCAAAGCAGAATTACTTTCCCATTGTTCCTCAAATGCAGTGTATGATATACCATTTTGTAACTCTGTGTCTCTGCTTTTATCCAATGTAAAAAACACAATTTCATATTTTGCTACATAAGACCGAATCAAGGCGGTCGGTCACAATTAGTATGTCAAATTTTATGTTCCTTTTGATGGCATAGAAGGCCCTTCTTGCCTTTTCTCTCAGATAGTTCACAGCTCTCTCTCTCAATTCAATTCGATTTCAAATTAAGGGCTTTATTGGAATGGGAAACATATGTTAACATCGCAAAGCAAGTGAAGTAGATAATAAACTAAAGTGAAATAAACAATCCAAATTAACAGTAAACATTACACCGACAAAACTTCCAAAAGAATACTATGTGCAAATAGWTAAAGTACAAAAAAGGGAAATAAAAAATAATTTATCAACATAAATACTCTCTCTCTCTGTCTGTCTTGGTTTCTCTCTCTCTGTCTCTCTCTCTCTCTCACTGTGTGTCTCTGTTTCTCTCTGTCGCTCTCTGTCTTTCTCTCTCTCTATGTGTCTCTTCAGTCTCTCTCTTTGTCTCAGTCTCTATCTCTCTCGCTGTCTGTCTCTCTCTCAGTCCCTCTCTCTCTCTATGTGTCTTCTCTCAGTCTCTCTCTTTGTCTCAGTCTCTATCTCTCTCGCTGTCTGTCTCTCTCTCAGTCCCTCTCTCTCTTATGTGTCTCTCTCAGTCTCTCTCTTTGTCTCAGTCTCTATCTCTCTCGCTGTCTGTCTCTCTCTCAGTCCCTCTCTCTCTCTATGTGTCTCTCTCAGTCTCTCTCTTTGTCTCAGCTCTATCTCTTCGCTGTGTGTCTCTCTCCAGTCCCTCTCTCTCTCTATGTGTCTCTCTCAGTCTCTCTCTTTGTCTCAGTCTCTATCTCTCTCGTGTCTGTCTCTCTCTCTGTCTCTCTCTCAGTCCCTCTCTCTCTCTATGTGCTCTCTAGTCTTCTCTTTGTCTCAGTCTCTATCTCTCTCGCTGTCTGTCTCTCTCTCAGTCCCTCTCTCTCTCTATGTGTCTCTCTCAGTCTCTCTCTTTGTCTCAGTCTCTATCTCTCTCGCTGTCTGTCTCTCTCTCTGTCTCTCTCTCAGTCCCTCTCTCTCTCTCTGTCTCTCTCTCTGTCTCTCGCTGTCTGTATAGAGTATAGCCCTGCAATGGAAACTGTATAGATAGTATTAACATTCCCTGTGGCTGAGAGACATGCAGAGAGGCAAATGCATTCTATTATTTGTAATAAATCCCATTGATCACTCCCATAGGGCTCTGGTCAAAAGCAGTGCACTATGTACAGAATAAGGTACCATTTGGGAAGCAGATAGACTGTGGACTGTAGACTGTATTATGTAGCAGATCAGGCATGACCGTAGAGATCATAGTCACGCTTTATTACCACATAGAGTTCTGAGGTGAGGAAACAGGAGTATCATTATTACAGTAAAGATCATGAATGAAAACACAGTGAAATGCCAGCAGATTGCCTTGAGGCCATGGAGACATTCAGACAGGAAGTGGTAAGAGTTGTGCCCGATCTCTGGGACAATGTGTAGGCTAAGTCAACATAAACATAAACATACCGCCCTGGGCACAGACGTCAGTTCAATGTCTAGTTTTGATTTACATTRGGTTGGATTTGTCAACTAACGTTTTGCCCACTGGGACTTGATTAGGCTATATTATACTGCATTACACAATAATAAATGTTGTAAAACCTTTCATGAAACATTAGGCTACATCAAGTGCTTGGAATATATAAAGAAAACAAAACATAAAGGCAGACTTAACAACTTTTCCGGATGGGCAACAGGCTATTTCTGTGTTTCACACGCCCTCAAAGAGCGCATCTTTACCTGACACGTTTTAAATGAAGAAACTATCTGCGCATTTAAGCTACTGAGCCATAAAAACAATATCGATTAGACTTGGGACATACATTTTAATTTGTATAACCCGTTTCCGTAAAAACAAATATATATATATATATATATATTTAGGCTACCTAAATGCATTCTGATAATTTCCTACTGTAGAAGTACCTACTTACCAAAATACATCCTGGTTTTCGTCAATTTATCAACAGTAATAGTCCGTCTAGTCCGTCAATTTATCAACAGCAATAGTCCGTCTTCATGCAAATTCAGCTCCTGCCGCTCAAGTCGTTCACCCGCAGCGAGATCGACTCTAGCGCAGCGTAGTTGTGCGATGGGTTCGGAATGAGTCTTGTCTCCTCCACAATAGTCTACCTCTCACTGCTGTAGTAGGCTACTCTCCTTCCTCTCAACTCCCTCGCTGTCTCTCTAGCCTTGTTAACACTCTGCTCCAACATGTGGGTTTTGTCATCTGATCATTATGTTCCAATCACTATCTGATCAAGGTTTGTCCGTTTACACATCCTGTTAAAATGTGTATCTTATCTGTCCACTGTGTCTGCATTTTGACCATATTTCCTGGTGCCTCCATGTAGGCTATCCAAATTATTTTAGATATTTATTCAAAATAATATGTATGTATTTATTTTAAGACAATTATTGATACCTTTCATCAAGCTACCTGTCAATGATTTTAGAGGCTGGTATAATAATAATAATAATTTGGTAGATTATATTTGCAATAGGGTCTGGCTTCAGCAGATACCTTCTCAGGACACAGACGCTGTGAGACATGTGAGCTGAGACAGGATGTGGAATGGTGACAGAGAGCTAGCTAGATAGCTAGTGTAGCCAATTTATTAAGGTGACAGCTGAAGTTTGGTTTAGCTTGGTTGTATAGATTTTTAACCCAAAAAATTTACAAGTAGGGCATTAACAAGTATGAAAATTCGTAACATATAATAGTAATTGGAATTCGTAATTTATCATACGGATCGGTGGATGTAACCATATCATACGAATTGGAGGGATAGTTACAAATTCATACATATCACAGAKCATAATATATCATGCGGATTGGAGGGATAATTACAAATTCATACATATCACAGAAACATAATATATCATACAAAACAGAAGGACACAAGAAAACGTCTACTATGTTACGGCTTGAGTAAGGGTTGCGCGAGCACATACCATCTGCGCTTTGAGATTCACAGACCAGGCGTTTGAGATTCATAGACCAAGCGGTGTCAACCCACATAATCTGCAGCTGCATGCTTCTCTATATTTGTGCTATTTTACACATGTACAAGTGTGTATTAATAAGCGTGTATAATGATGCTTTAAGTGGTTTGACCATCCAGATCTGTTTACACTTGATTGATATCCAGACACAATGAGACTACCTCCGAAGGTGGTCAGGAAGATGCATCTTTTAATCGTCTACACCTGTCTAAAAATGTGGGCACAATCAGAATGTGGACAAGATCAGGACAAGGGACGCATGCTAGCACCYGGTGTAAACGGGGCTTCTGTCTCCCTCCCCTCCACCTACCTCCTTTCTAGCATTCTCTCTCTCTCTGAGAGTGAAGATTTACTCCACTGCTCATGCATTGTGTTATAAACATTTTMAAAGCACCTGTTGGAAGCACCTGTTGCAATGTTGTTTAATCTCCTTTCCCACAACTTTATTGGGGTGTAGGCGCCATATGCAGGGTGTGTCTGTGTTATCTGTTGTAGGCTATTTGAATTTATTGGTCAAGTCGTGACTGAGCCAGGTGCTCTTGTTAATCTAAAGACCCGTACGTACACACACAGAAAGAGAGAGAAGGAGAGGGAGGGAGAGAGGGAGAAAGAGCAGAGAAGTGGTGTGATCTAATGGGGTATATAGGACACTGTGATCACATCCAGCCTTAAAAAGGGGGAAATCCCTGCCTCCTCACTGTGATTCATTCCATCCACTGTGAGTCTATGGAGGCTGCCCAGGCTGTTGTCTTTGGATGAGCCTGTGTTTAAATATGTGTATAAATTATTTCACATCCTCACTCCATTCCTCCAGGGGCAGGTATTTGTTAGATGCATCCCTGGCTTCACTGTGTCAGAAGGAAACCACATATGTCAGGCAGACATGTTGTTGGACCATAACATCACACTAGGGAAGGGCAAGTGTGTGGTGTGTTGGAATCATCACCATCATCATCACATGTGCATGTACTAACGCATGTATTTCAAGTACACAACTGTCTCTCTATTTCTCACACACACGCACGCACGCACGCACGCACGCACGCACGCACGCACGCACGCACGCACGCACGCACGCCACGCACGCACGCACGCACGCACGCACGCACGCACGCACGCCGCACGCACGCACGCCACACACACACACACACACACACACACACCACACACACACACACACACACACACACACACACCTCTCACAGTTACACTCACAGTCAGAATATAAATAGTTTTGGTGGTGTGTGAACCCAGTTCAACTTTCCTGTCCACTCTGTTCCAGCCTCCCTCTTTTTGGAGGAGGACATAACATGTGTTTTCTCACATTCCGTGGCCCTGGGACAGATTAATCAGGAAGAGAGTGGCATTTAAATGGAATGGTCTAGTTGGATCTGCCACACTCCAAATAATACAATACAGTGTTTGGGTTTAATCAACCAAATTTGTTTTATAAAACCCTTCTTACATCAGCTGACGTCTCAAGTGCTGTACAGAAACCCAGCCTAAACCCCAAACAGGCAATACATACTGTATTTTTTAATTCATTAATATACTTGGCATATCATGAGAGTATTTCACACTTCACACAAATATAAGGCCGATCTGTCAATATAATAATAATGGATACCAAACAAAAAGCATCTTTTCCATAACAGAGAAACCAAGATATCATCCCCTGACGATCTTTTAGCCAAGAAGCAACTGTAGAATAAAAACAGACAATACAGGATAACAGGCATACATCGATCCAGACAGTAAAAACACTGGACAATCACAGGACTAACCAAAGGCATACATCGATCCAGACAGTAAACGTTGGACAATCACAGGACTAACAAAGGCATACATCGATCCAGCAGTAAAACACTGGACATCAGGACTAACCAAAAGGCATACATCGATCAGACAGTAAAACATGGACAATCACAGACTAAACCAAAGGCATACAACGGATCCAGGACAGTTAAAACACTGGACAATCACAGGACTAACCAAAGGCATACATCGATCCAGACAGTAAACATGGACATCACAGGACTAACCAAAGGCATACATCGATCCAACAGTAAAAACTGTGACAATCAAGACTAACAAAGGCATACATCGATCCATGACAGTAAACACTAGAAAATTCACAGGACTAACCAAAGGCATACATCGATCCAGACAGTAAAACACTGGACAATCACAGGACTAACCAAAGGCATACATCGATCCAGACAGTAAAACACTGCACAGATACACCACAGTTATTTAGTATGGAGGCCCATAGTTACAGCAACATCTCAACATCCAGCGTCCTCAGAGAATGTATGTCCCAAATGGCACCCTATTCCCTATATAGTGCACTACTTTTAACCAGAGCCCTCCTATGGACACTGGTCAAAAGTAGTGAACTTTAAAGGTAACAGGGTGTAATTTGGGACACAACCAGAGTATCTCCCAGTGACTTAATGTATTAGCGTGTCTCTGTCCAGCTCCACGGAACAACGGCAGAGAGAGAGAGAGAGAGACGGAGGAAATAACAAAGATGGAAATATCTGCTCATGAACTCAATTGAAAGCTCCTGTATTTGGGGACTTTCTCCCATTCTTCTCTGCAGATCAGCTCAAGCTCTGTCAGGTTGGATGGGGAGCATCTCTGCATAGCTATTTTCAGGTCTCTCCAGGGATGTTCGATCGGGTTCAAGTCCGGGCTCTGGCTGGGCCACTCAAGGACATTCAGAGACTTGTCCCGGAGCTCCTTCTGCATTGTCTTGGCTGTGTGCTTAGGGTCATTGTCCTGTTGGAAGGTGAACCACCAGTTTAAGGTCCTGAGCCGTCTGGCCACTCTACCATAAAGGCCTGATTGGTGGAATGCTGCAGAGATAGTTGTTCTTCTGGAAGGTTCTCCCATCTCCACAGTGGAACTCTGGAGCACTATCAGATTGACCATCAGGTTCTTTGTCACCTCCCTGACCAAGGCCTTTCTCCCCCGATTGTTCAATTTGGCCGGGAGGCCAGCTCTAGGAAGAGTCTTGGTGGTTCTAAACTTGTTAAATTTAGGAATGATGGAGGCCACTGTGTTCTTGGGGACCTTCAATGCTGCAGAAAAAACAAATGATAGTCCCACTAAGCGCAAACCAGATGGGATGGCGTATCGCTGCAGAATGCTGTGGTAGCCATGCTGGTTAAGTGTGTCTTGAATTCTAAATAAATCACTGACAGTGTCACCAGAAAAGCACCCCTACACCACACACCTCCATGCTTCACGTTGGGAACTACACAGGTAGAGATCATCCGTTCACCTACTCTGCATCTCACAAAGACACAGCGGTTGGTACCAAAAACTCAAATTTGGACTCATCAGACCAATGGACAGATTTACACCAGTCTAATGTCCATTGCTCGTGTTTCTTGGTCCAAGCAAGTCTCTTCTTATTATTGGTGTCCTTTAGGAGTGGTTTCTTTGTAGCAATTCGACRGTGAAGGCCTGATTCACACAGTCTCCTCTGAACAGTTGATGTTGAGATGTGTCTGTTACTTGAACTCTGTGAAGCATTTATTTGGACTGCAATTTCCGAGGCTGGTAACTCTAATMAACTTATCCTCTGCAGCAGATGTAACTCTGGGTCTTCCATTGCTGTGGCGGTCATCATGAGAGCCAGTTTCATCATAGCACTTGAAGAAACTTTCACAGTTCTTTAAATGTTCTGCATTGACTGGCCTTCATGTCTTAAAGTAATGATGGACTGTCGTTTCTCTTTGCTTATTTGAGCTGTTCTTGCCATAATATGGACTTGATATTTTACCAAATAGGGCTATCTTCTGTGTACCCCCTCTACCTTGTCACAACACAACTGATTGGCTCAAACGCATTAAGAAGGAAAGAAATTCCACAAATGAACTTTTAAGAAGGCACACCTGTTAATTGAAATGCATTCCAGGTGACTACCTCATGAAGCTGGTTGAGAGAATGCCAAGAGTGTGCAAAGCTGTCACCAAGGCAAAGGGTGGCTATTTGAAGAATCTCAAATATAAAATATATTTTGATTTGTTTAATACTTTTTTGGTTACTACATGATTTCATGTGTTATTTCAGAATTTTGATGTCTTCACTATTATTCTGCAATGTAGAAAATAGTAAAATAAAGAAAAACCCTTGAATGAGTATGTGTTGTTAAGCTTTTGACTGATACTGTATATACTCAACAAAAATACAAATGCAACATGCAACAATTTCAACGATTTTACTGATTTACAGTTCATATAAGGAAGTCAGTCAATTTAAAATAAATAAATTAGGAGATAATCTATGGATTTCACATGACTGGGCAGGGGCACAGCCATGGGTGTGCCAGGGAGGGCATAGACCCACCCACTGGGGAGCCAMGCCCAGCTAATCAGAATAAGTTTTTCACCACAAAAGGGCTTTTATTACAGACAGAAATACTCCTCAGTTTCATCAGCTGCCTGGGTGGCTGATTTCAGACGATCCCGCAGGTGAAGAAGCAGATGTGGAAGTCCTGGGCTGGCGTGGTTACACGTGGTCTGCGGTTGTGTGGCCGATTGGTCGTACAGATAAATTCTCTAAAACAACGTTAGAGGCGGCTTATGATAGAGACATTAACATTACATTCTCTGGCAACAGCTCTGGTAGACATTCCTGCAGTCAGCATGCCAATTGCATGGTATTGTGTTGTCTGACAGAACTGCACATTTTAGTGGCCTTTTATTGTCCCCAGCACAGGGTGCACCTGTGTAATGATCATGCTGTTTAATCTTGATATGCCACACTTGTCAGGTGGATGGATTATCTTGGCAAAAGGAGAAATGCTCACCTAAAGGGAGGAATAGAAAATTGAGTATGGAACATTTCTGGGATCTTTTACTTCAGCTCATGAGACAAGGGACCTACAATTTACATGTTAAGTTTATATTTTTGTTCAGTATATATAGTCCAGACTCTGACATTGCTCGTTTTGATAGTTCTTCATTTCTTTCTTTTCATTCTTGGGGATTTCTGTTCTGCTCGAAGAGGTCACTTCTAGGTTCGATCCATATACTGTATGTACTTCCTATAGTAATCCAGACCCACTTGACATCTCCTGGTCGAGAGGCTTGAAATGCTACGTCAACAATCATTAAGGCCACCTGAATGATCTGCAGGCCACTGGATCATGTGTTTATGTGATGCCGTTAGTCAATGAAATGTGGGATATGTTTTTCAACAAATACAGACATTGGAGTCATTCCAATGGTAAATCTTCAGCGGGGGAACTTGGAATGAGATTCCACATCACAGGTGCATTACATGTGGGTAAACACGATACACAAGGATTTCGCTACACTATACACAAGCATTTCGCTACACCCGCAATAAGATCTGCTAAATATGTGTTTATGACAATAGCATTTGATTTGACACACACACACACACCCACAAATCAAATCAAATTAAATCAAAGTTTATTTGTCATGTGCACCGAATACAACAGGTGTAGGTAGACCTTACAGTGAAATGCTTACTTACAGGCTCTAACCAATAGTGCAAAAAAGGTATTAGGTCAACAATAGGTAAGTAAAGAAATAAACACTAAAAAGACAGGCTATATACTGTAGCGAGGCTATAAAAGWAGCGAGGCTACATACAGACACCGGTTAGTCAGGCTGATTGAGGTAGTATGTACATGTAGATATGGTAAAAGTGACTATGCATATATGATGAACAGAGAGTAGCAGTAGCGTAAAAGAGGGGTTGTCAGGTGTTGGGTGGGACACAATGCAGATAGCCCGGTTAGCCAATGTGCGGGAGCACTGGTTGGTCGGCCCAATTGAGGTAGTATGTACATGAATGTATAGTTAAAGGGACTACGCATATATGATAAACAGAGAGTAGCAGCAGCGTAAAAAGAGGGGTTGGGGGGGCACACAATGCAAATAGTCCAGGTAGCCATTTGATTACCTGTTCAGGAGTCTTATGGCTTTGGGGCAAAAAACTGTTGAGAAGCCTTTTTGTCCTAGACTTTGCACTCCGGTACCGCTTGCCATGCGGTAGTAGAGAGAACAGTCTATGACTGGGGTGACTGGGGTCTTTGACAATTTTTATGACCTTCCTCTGACACCGCCTGGTGTAGAGGTCTTGGATGGCAGGCAGCTTAGCCCCAGTGATGTACTGGGCCGTACACACTACCCTCTGTAGTGSCTTGCGGTCAGAAGCCGAGCAAATGCCATACCAGGCAGTGATGCAACCAGTCAGGATGCTCTCGATGTTGCAGATCCTTTTGAGGATCTCAGGACCCATGCCAAATCTTTTTAGTTTCCTGAGGGGGAATAGGCTTTGTCGTGCCCTCTTCACGACTGTCTTGGTGTGTTTGGACCATTCTAGTTTATTGTTGATGTGGACACCAAGGAACTTGAAACTCTAAACCTGCTCCACTACAGCCCCGTCGATGAGAATGGGGGCGTGCTCGGTCCTCCTTTTCCTGTAGTCCACAATAATCTCCTTAGCCTTGGTTACGTTGAGGGATAGGTTGTTATTCTGGCACCACCCGGCCAGGTCTCTGACCTCCTCCCTATAGGCTGCCTCTGTTTTGTCGTCTGCAAACTCAATGATGGTGTTGGAGTCGTGCCTGGCCATGCAGTCGTGTGTGAACAGGGAGTACAGGAGGGGACTGAGCACACACCCCTGGAGAGCTCACACACACATAGTAGGCTATATAATGTATACTGTAAATGACATAGTCCAACACAGAGAGATAGCCTTCCTTACACATGTAGAGGTCAGTAGAATGTAGCCATGCAGTATATAGTGGAAGATCTATAGTAATCTCTACAGATGTTGGATCTTAATATGAACACCCTGGTTTAGGAGAACTTTTAAACTTTTATTGTATTTGAGGTTTAAAAATGCTTCTGAAATGTGTAATTTACACTTGCTTTTCCTTTACGAGAAATGTATCAAATGTATCCACAAATGGACAGTCAGACACTGCCAGCCAAAATTACGTAGAACAAGAACAAACATTTTAGGAACACACACACACACACACACACACACACACACACACACACACACACACACACACACACACACACACACACACACACACACACACACACACACACACACACACACACACACACACACACACACACACACACACACACACACACACACACACACACACACACTCCACAGCCCTAAAGAATATTTAGACCTCCTTGACTGTAAACCTAATGCTCCGCCCTCGTCCCAGCCAGTCTGATCAATACATGTCTGATTAGAGCTAGCACCACTAGTCAGCTCTCCATACAGAGGTAGGAGGGTATGGAGGGGAGGAGGATGGAATGGAACAAAGCTTCCCTGGCCTGGAGTTGAACCATGAGTAAGTAACCTTGCCTGTGAAATGAGGATTGAGTTAGAGTTCAGCAGGGTAACATTCTTATGCCAGTGCCAATGACCCAGTTTGAAACCTGATCGGTCACAGAGTGCCTCTTTGAACATTTCAGACAGGAGGACAAATTTACCAAACTCCCTGTCCAACCTCAGGAGCCAGGCTGATCTGTCCCTAGGCTGAACTGTAACACCAGATGAACCATAAACACAGCTAATATGCTAATCACTTCATGGTTAACCTTACAGTAAACACTGCTGGATAGGCTGGAGAGATATCTGATGGCTGCATTCTGTCTGTGGATACTGTAGTTACCAGAAGGGTCTCCACCAGATTATATCTTGTACCTAGGTCTAGGTGCAACATAGTGCAGTATAGTGCAGAGAGAAAGAGAAAGAGTGAGAGAGAGAGCGAGAGTTATAGAGAGAAAGAGAGCGAGRGAGAGATTGACATCCATCATTTTAGTCATCCATCCCTTTACAGGGCACCAGTGGATTCCATTAGATAGATTCCCCACTGGGGTTGGGGAGAGGTCCATGCTCTCTGCGGTCAAGGATCAGGGTGAATGCAGAGGTCGTAGGGGTCGCGATAAAACACAGGTGGGGTGCGACAATTGTAAATCCTCACGTTAATCAGACGCCAATCGAGCGTAGAGCGGAGTGGACGGATAGCAACTACTCACATCAAAACTGAAACGGGGAGACATAGGACCAGTGTTGGTGTTTTAAAGGCTCCGTGGTACTCAACCATTCGCCATTAATGAATCCCAAGGTTTACACKGGGTTTTACAGGCTAGGCATAATGGCCATATACCCACGCTCACTAAGACCACTTTCCAACTTACCTTCCATAGCTAGGGGTCAAACCGCAGTCAGACAAGAAAATCTGGGAAGCATTTGGGGAATTCGGTCAAATGCACAGAGTACCGTAGAGTAACAAATCTCATGCTGCCTGAGAGCTTTCCTATCCCACTCCACAGTGCAATAGGTCTTGATATGTTTTTTCATGATCTCCCTCACCTTTATTTGAAGCAAACTGAGATTTACGGACTTCAAGATCAATCTCCTCAACCTGTAGATCCAGCTCAGCCTGCCCCGATTATCAAACCATATGTTTTCCCCCTGTCTATAACAATATCATAATTCACAGGAAATTATTAAACATTTACTGCCCTGTGCAGAAACCTCAGTATTTTGCTTTCATAAAATAATTGTAATGAAACCTATGTGATCATTTCCAGTTGGAGAGACACACACACACACACACACACACACACACACACACACACACACACACACACACACACACACAGTAAAGGTTCTCTGTAGACATCTGTGAAACAGAGACAGAGCAGTATCTGTCATGAATGTCACTAACCACCAATAGTGGAGATTTATACTCCCTTGGCTGAGCTACATAAAAAATGAATTTATACCATGGTCCACAGATGAGCTACAGACCATAGATTGATAGTGGACTCCTCTTTGTATCTGTGCCATTACAGCGACTGTGACAGCATGGGCAGCGCCATTGAGGCCATCTCCATTTTGAATTAGTCAATTTTCTTCTTCACGATTGTTTCCTTCTTCACAATCCTTCCTGATGACCTGGTTGGACATGACTTCAACAGGGTCACCAGGAGGGATCAGCCAATGAAGTTGGAAGTCTCATCCAGCTGACTACATTAAAATGGTGGAAGCTCTCAATGGTGCAGCCCATGCTAAAATGGCCTTTTGGCCACTAGAGGACTCTATCATTCTCTATGGCTACAGACACTTTTATACAGACATGTTCACATGCCCACACTCAAAATGCTTGATCCAAAACCAGGTTTGTTTAGGCTTTTTTCTATGGGTGTGAGATGGAATCCCTCACTCCATTAGAATGGTGTCGTGGTAATGTCATCTGTAGACGTGCCCCAGAAGCAGACAGGTAGCCACCTCAGGGGTTCTCATCTGTCATGTGACAGCACTWACCTGTCAATCATCTCTATAGAAGCGCATAGGCTGCACGGCTGTCCACTCTGACTGTGTGTGTCCATGTGTGAGTGGGAAAGAGACAGGTATAGGCTATGTGTGGGAGTGTTTTTGTTGTTGAGAGGATGATACACMCCATGACCCACACAAACACTCACATAAGCACCACACCCAGACTGACTCAATTATAGATGACGCCATCCATTTAGGGCAGTTTAATTCTAAGATTGAAARTCCTGTGTGTGTGCTCTTCATAAACTACTGCTTATATATGTGTGAGGTAAAGTTAGATATCTGATACGGAGACATCACTTTCAACTGTGTATTTTGGAGACACCATATATGTATTTAAAACAACACTGCCCTCTACAGGAGAATAGCAAATTAATAGTGAATGAACTCCGAAATCTCTAAGCATTTTTTCTATCACAAAGATTAATGATACAAGTTTGTCATAAAAGACATGTCTACAAAAGATTAGATACAGTGCATAGTTGTTGTAATATCAAACGTCAATATTTCAAATTCATGAATCAAGTTACTTTTCTACTTGGTCTCGAACCAGTCTCCGAGCCACACATACTATTCATTAACTTAAGTTAAAACCTTTACAAGTGTTCCCATTTAGTCAACACAAAACCTCATTCAGTTTTTTCATCTTGGTTACAAACAATACATGCACATGATGAATATCCAAAAATAATGCAGTTCCTCCTTTCAAATAGACCCCAACAAGACTTATTTGGTAGATAATACATAACAAGCATAAAAATAAAAAAAACTTTCCACACCAATATTTTCAAGTGGTCTGCAACCTTTCGCCAAACAGGGAGAATATAGGTGACACCAATAGTGTATTTATTGACAAAGTGTAAATGTGGCCTGTGTCTTGTGGACTGCCTGGTCTTTGGTTCAGACAGCCCTCCTGTCATAGATGTGGGAAGATGTTCGGTGGTTGGGGTGCTGCGATATTTTTGCCGACGGTGGGGTGGTGTGTGGGGGGGTGGCAGAATGTATATGGGTCTTCTAATACAATACCAGTAAAGGCCCAGTGCACTTTCATTTTCAGGTGGGTGCTGCAGCACCCTCAGCACCCCTACTTCCCACAGCTATGCCTCCTGTAGTCATCAACATAGACTCCCTTAATCCTGAATGAGGGCAGAGTAGGAAGATTCTGTTTAATACCGGAAAGAACCGTCAGAACCGGTCAGAGCTAGTCAGAACCGGTCAGAGCTAGTCAGAACCGGTCAGAGGTTCTTGCAGCAGGTCCTACGTTCCTCCTGGACTTCGCTAGCCGTTCCAGTAGCACTGGACAGGGTCACGGCACTGATTGACCCGCGGGTCACCTCTCGACTGGCCACCTTTTTGTGGATCGCTGGGGGTAACAGAAATGTTCACGTCATGAACACACACATCACATAAAAGGTGCARGGCAGAAAAGTGCACACAGAAGAATAATAGAGATTCACATGACATGCTGTTGTCTAACGTTTTGTAGATAAAGGTATGAAGCKCAAGAGCAACATAATAAGAACCTGTGAGAACTTCCTGGAAAGCAGCTTCAACGTTGGTAGAATCCAGAGCTGACGTCTCCATAAACAAGATGCCCTTCTTTTCTGCGTGAGAACGAATACCTTGTTGAGTATATTCTCACATACATCATACTCAATCATGCCARGAAGAACCAACCATAGAATTACTTGTCATTGGTGCAAAGCTGGTAATTGTTTCGCATTACTGTCAGAAATGTATATGCTATACTATGAAAAAACAATATGAAAATTGTTGCAATATTCTGTCACTTTAGAACTGTCATTGACTGCATATTGCACACTTGTCTAACTGGTAACTAAGTAACTGGTAACTGATAAATACCTGGCAATTAGTAAGTAACTATTAAGTTAACTGGTAACTAACTGCTAACTAACTGCTGACTGGTAACTGGTAAGCAAGTAGTAGATAACTGGTAACTAATCTCTCGTGGACAGATTCTGCACTTAACCAAATTACCCAAGATTTTTGTTCTGGGTTAACCAAGATTAACTGAAACTACTGTAACTAGTAAGTAACTGCTAACTAAGTAAATGATCACCTGCAAATTCCTTGGCCTCCACGGTGGGCACGGTCCTCAGGGTCTCCAGGTCACTCTTGTTGCCAACCAGCATGACCAGGATGTGAGGGTCAGCGTGATCGTACAGCTCCTTCAGCCAACGTTCCACACTCTCATAGGTTAGGTGCTTGGTGATGTCATACACCAGGAGAGCACCCACTGCCCCTCTGTAGTACCTGGAAACACACACACACAGAGAGAGACAGAGACAGAGAGAGAATCAGACGAGTGGAGTCAGAGAAATATGTTCACTTGGTGGGTGGGTTTGCATACATGTGTTTGCAAATATCTGTGTGTATCTATTCATTCTGAGGTGATTGGCTCTGTAGATCTCTGTATTCCTGTGTGTATTGTGTACAAGGAGTGTATGTGTGTGTGTGTGTGTGTGTGTGTGTGTGTGTGTGTACCCACGCTGAGGTGATGGCTCTGTATCTCTCCAGCCCTGCCGTGTCCCAGATCTGAGCCTTGATGGTGACGGTATCCAGCTGAACAGTGCGGGTGCTGAACTCCACTCCGATGGTGGTGCGGCTGTCATGGTTAAACTCATTCTTGGTGAAGCGTGACAGCAGGTTGCTCTTCCCAACACCAGACTCACCAATCAGAACCACTAAAGGATGACAGACATATTATCAAGTGTAATATATCAATACTGCATTTCTCAATGGTGAAAAGAATCATGACTTAGGTGCAATGTTAGATGTTTCAGGTATAACTGTAGCACAGGAGGCTGCTGAGGGGAGGACGGCTCATCATAATGGCTCGAATGGAGCAAATGGAATGGCATCAAACACATGGAAACACACCATATTTGATCCCATTCCACCTATTCCGCTTTAGCCTTTACCACGAGCCCGTCCTCCCCAGTTAAGGTTCCACCAACCTCCTGTACCATATGAGGTAGCATGACTCTCTGCTACATAAAACAGAGTAAGGAACTGTTACTTCTCTCAACCCCACTTCACCCTGCTCTAGCATCATTCTGACACATCACGTGTACCCACTACCCTACCTAACATCACCAGACTTGGTGTCAAAGAGGTGCATGCCTAGCCCGGATTGGAAACTATGAAAATACAGTAATTACTCTTGACACTGTTAAACCTTATTCTCCACAAGTGCATATTGTCAGTAAGGTGACAAAAACCTATTACAAAAACAAATAAGCCACAGTAGTCAATATAACCCTCTTTTAGGTCAAAGGTCACATTGGTTCTCTGCCATGCCCAGGAAGCTACTTCCTGCTTTCCTTGTCACATTGGTTCTCTGCCTTGCCCAGGAAGCTACTTCCTGCTTTCCATGTCACCTCTCTTCCCTAAAAGTATTAAACAACACCAAAGATCAAACTTCTCTCTCACACTCTAACATTTGCACCCCTAAGCTAAGCCCAAAGGCTTTGTGCGCAAACCAGAGAATGGGGGATTTTTTCTCTTATAGAATCAGATTCTTTGACAAACAAAACACTCACCTTTGAAGACAAAGTTGTAGCTTTCGTCACCCATACTGTGTCTGTGTTGAGCCCTGGCGGGATCCTCCACCTGTTTCAGTCAATATCCTAGGGCTGTTACTGCATTAGATCCCAGGACAGGGAGGACAGAACGAGAGAACGAGAGAACAGCAGACAAGCTACTCTCTTCTCTCCCAAGGAGCCAGGGTGGAAAGACAGCGAAAATGAATGAAGAGAAAATGTTAGGGCTAACACTCTTCCTTTATCTGTAGATAGGGGCAGTTCGTTTGTGGTTAGACGATCCCTGCTACTGCCGATCCCTCTGTGGCTCAGCTGACACATGGGAGAGGCAGAGGGGGAGGGAGGAAAGGTGAGGTAAGAGCAGGTGTAACAGGTAGAACCACTAGCATTAACAGCCAGTCATCACAAGAGAATAGACTCAACCCTCTTCATCTCGTCTGACAGGTGCATCTTCAGTGTATGGCAGTGAGCCAGTGCTATGGCGAARAGGATTAAATTTCCCCAAAACAACACTGATCTAAGATAACTTTTGGGTTCCCCCTCAGGTTAGCATTTGTGGAAGATAAATTACAGTATTATACCAAGTAGCCTCCAGGCTACCAGGTAAATGTATTATTAAACTGTTAARGTGACAAAAATGTTTCACTAATTCCAGAATAAGTCATCTAAAAGGCGGCCATTCATTCCAATGGAACCACTTTAGAATAAATAAAAYAAGTTCCCTTTCCCACCATATGAGGCGATAAAAAAATGACAGTAAATATTGTACATTTCATTTCCACATTTTCCTAATTGAAAAGCATTGGAATTTCAGTATACTTCATGAATTGCCTGGAATTGAAATGGAATAGACCCCAACACTGGTATAATTATATTTTTCCTACAAGTCAGGACGGACACACTTAGAGGGTTCTTATTGACCAACTTTGTTTTATTTTGTAGTACAGTACTGTTAAAGGTTAGTTCCAACATGTTGAATTGGGTGATAGATGTAAGCTGAGGCCAACAGACAAAGCACAGCTATAGAAGCCATTGCCAAGGTTACCACAACTACAATGCTGAGATTCTCAGAAAAAGCAAAAAGCTAGAACTTCATTGCCACAKCATACCAAAAATGGAAAGCTTTTTTTTCATTAAATTTTATTCATACATTTTCCAGTAAGATTTATTTTTATTTTTTAATGAGACAAAACAGATTCTATATGTACTACTTACACATCAAATTAAAATACATAATGAATCAGATTAAAATGAAAAGGAAATCTGTCTGTCTTGTCTGTCTTCTTCCTCAGAACTCCTGTCTTTTTAATAACCATTATCATGACAGTTCTCAATCTTGTGACACGCCGGTGTGTGAAGTCAATCTAGACCACCAATGGCAGACTCATTTGATTTGACTAGCCAGGGTTTGATCAAATCGATCCATTTGATAAGAGTGGTTGGTGTTAAATGTTTTGTTGAAGACAAAAAAGCACAGCAATCCTACCTTCAGGGAACAACTCACAGCTGAGTGGAGATAGGAAATCTCTATCTGGAATGACTATTTGGCTTATTTTAGGGAAGTGTGGGGGTTCTTTTAGCAATAAATAGAAAGGGCTTCGGGCAGGCTTAACTGATATCCGTGTGAAATTGAGGAAGTTCTGTTTTGTGATTCTCTTCCTCCGGTCTTCATATACCTTACCCTGCAACCAGGGGCTTAGTCAAAGGGTGGAAGGTTACAAACACATTGCAGCTAGAAATGCAACAAATACAGGAAACAAATCCCTGGAATGCGTTATGAAGTTTCATAAAGAGCTTTATGCAATGCATTTCTATCTGCCGCACTACGAACCCTCCAACCCATTGAATAAACCAGGGGTAGGCAACCCTGTTCCTGGAGTGCCTCAGGTAGTGCAGGATTTTGCCCCAACTAGGCACCACACTTGACCAACTGAGCTAATTGATCAGTTCAGTGACTGCCTAAACTCAACACCCCTGGTCATCCAGGTCAGTTAAATCAAAAACATGAAGTGCCTGCAGCTCTCCAGGACCAGGGTGGTCTACCCCTGGAATAAACACAGCTTTATTAAAGAGGAAGAGGGATTAGTGATTCTGGTAGAGTAAAGAAATTCTGTTTTGGAGAGGGTTTGGAGGGAGGCAAATCTGTGCTGTTCTCGCTCACCCCCCTCCCTTCACCGGGCACCCCTCTGTTGAGGAAATGATCCAGTCAGTCTGGTCCTGCTGAGCAGAGCTCTATGGACGAGGCTAAAACCAGAGGGTAAGGGAGCCATGGTTAGGGAATGATCTGACAGGAGACTGCGGTGGATGTTTAGAATGGTACATGTCCTGACCGGGTTTCGTCTGTGTCTTTTTTGGATGGTTAATTTCTTCTCTCTTGGTTCTCTGTAGACAATGTATATGCGTGTGAGTTCCCCTTGCTGCAGAGGTGGATAGTATGTATGCATGTGTCTGTATCGATGTGACTGAGTGAGTGTGTCTTTATGAGGGCTGWGAGCCCAGCAGTCTCTCGATGGCAGCGTTGACATCTCCTCCGGTAGCGATCAGGGCCTGCAGGTTGGCCTCTCGGTTGATGAAGCCCATAGCACCCAGCTGCTCCAGCTGCTGCTGGAACTGCACCTCCGGGGTCTGGCTCTGTAGGGGGACCAGTCAAAACTCTCTCAATCAAATGTATTTATAAAGCCCTTTTTACATAAGCCGATGTCACAAAGTGCTGTACAGAAACCCAGCCTAAAACCCCAAACAGCAAGCAATGCAGCTGTAGAAGCACAGTGGCTAGGAAAAACTCCCTAAAAAGGCAGGAACCTAGGAAGAAACCTAGAGAGTAACCAGGCTTTGAGCGGTGGCCAGTCCTCTTCTGGCTGTGCCGGGTGGAGATTATAACAGTACATGGCCAAGATGTTCAAACGTTCATAGATGACCAACAGGGTCAGATAATAATAATCACAGAGGGTGCAACAGGTCAGCACCTCAGGAGTAAATGTCAATGTCAATTGGCTTTTCAAAGCCGATCATTCAGAGTTAGAGACAGCAGGTGCGGTAGAGAGAGGGTCCAAAACAGCAGTCAATCAGTCAACTAACCATCAATGAATCAATCAACCAGTACAATCACAGTAAAACAGGGAAGACAGGTAGGTGTGTGTGTGTGTGTGGTACGTACCGAGGAATTCCCTCCTGCGAACATTTGGAGCATCTGCTGCATCATCAGTTGCTGGGCTGGGTTTTCCCCAGCACTCGGCGAAGAGGCAGGGTTCTCTGGAGCCACACCCCCTCCCGTGGACAGGGGAGTTGTGGGTATTCCACCTGGTAATCCGCCCAGTAGTCCCCCTGGTAGACCTCCAGGGAGACCTCCTGGCAGTCCACCTGGTGCCAAACTGGGAGACCAAGGGGTTAGGGGGAGATTGCGTAACAGAGTATCTACTACTCAAACAACTCTTTATTTCCCATTTTAACACTTTCTCCAGGTCGTGTGGTTGGGTGTGTGTGTGTGTGTGTCATTGTTTTCCATAAGCGCCGGCTGTCGGCCAAACAACCGGTTAGACTCATTTTCAACTGGCTACATTTTCCACTTCATATTTTAATTAAAAGTTTACATTTGCTAGTTCGTCGAGCCATCTCCCACTAGAATGAACAATACGCATCTTCTAGCGATCTGTTGAGAGGATAGGTGCCTGTCAGTTCAGTCACAAAGAGATGACAGAGGAACGCAGCATAGAGGAAGAGGCAAAGGGAGAGGTTTCACTTCCGCCAAAATTCATCCAAAATAAGCCCAATGCGTTTCTATGGGCTTATTTTGGACCCAAGCTTGTCGCCTGCCATCAGAACGACTCCAATTGTTAGCGCGGAGACATGAGCATCTCGTCATTATATGCAGATCTCTGGTTGCTGTCTAATTTATATACATGGAGGGAGAGAGAGAGAGCGCATCGTGCTCGTGAACTTGCACACGTCGCATGTAATGTAAGTGGTAATGATTAGTCGAAAGCCACGACTTAGCCTAATTATTGTTTTCTGACACATTCATTTATTTTATTTCATGTAGCCAGCCAAGTGGAGTCGTGGTGCATAGTTGATTGACAACTGAACAGCAAGTGTTGACTAGTTTATGAAAGGTGTCGAACTGACTGAATAAAGTCGATCTCCTATATCTCTTTGCCATTTATAAATGCGGCAGCATGGTTATATGCCCATGGTGTCACATCGGAACAAGTAAACCAAAGGATTTCCTAGGTTTCGGGCCCAAACGGAATCCTGGTATTAAAACGGAATACAACAAAATATAATTTTTTGGGACCTTCAGTAGGGAATCAAACAAATGTATTAATTTGGCCAAGTTTATCATAAGACACGAACACAATGGATCAGCGATTCATATTTCCTGAAGAGGCAACGAGAACTCCCCGTTTTGTGCGGTACATGGTCCACCACTGCGTAGCCGTTAGCCATGATGCTAATAAACACAGTCTTTTGGTAGATGGAAAGGCTTTCCCAAAAATCGTCTCAATTACATCTTAACTACAATGTAGCCTGTGCATCTGGCAGAATGCTATCATGATTATTTTCATCAATGTAGTGGGTATTTGTTTCGCAAACTCTACGATCACGTGTGCTACAAAGACATAGCTTAACAGCCTCATGCTAGGTGCCAACTGGAATTAAAGGGCAATTACACCCAAAAATCTAAATTTCTCAGATTTTTCCCCAGACCTCAAATGTAGTCTCCTGATGTGGTTTAAGCATTGTTGTGCACTTACAACATCCAATTTTGCTTGTTTCTCTATTTTAAAAAAYTTTGATTTTGAGAGCGAAAACGTGGGGAAAAAATGTAACCTTGAAATAATTTTTCAAGATAATGTGGGCTACTTACTTCAGTTTTAATACATTATTTAAGGAACAAACATTGTGGCAATTCATATCTTGCAGTAAAACTGTAAATAAGACTTTAATCTCAAGAGTTAAAAAAGGCTTGATGTTCTCTCTTTGACGATATCCAAAACAACTAACACACTGAATTCGTTCATTTTCAGTCATTTAAATTGTAAAGTCATGTCTTTCTACACAATACCACAACTTATGTTTCCAATCTGGGCGGTATTGAACTATTGAATCATTTAGCTGTGTATTTCAGATGGAGTCAAGGCATTAGAATGTACCAGAAGACACCAAATAGACCTCTTTGGGCGAAAAGGAGCTGGGAGCGACTGGCTGGGCTGGGGGGGGCGACTGGCTGGCTACTCTCTGTACTTGTGGAGAACACCGGTGTGCATGTGTGTCAGTGTGTACCTTGGCATGAGTCCCGGTGCCTCTGTCTGCAGTGTCTGTAGGCCCTGTTGTATCTGGAGGAGAGCCTGCATGGCCCGGGGGTTGGTCATCACAGAAAGAGCCTCTGGGTTCTGCATCTAAACAACAACATCAGACAATCAAACTAACAATGAATCAATTAACATTCTAAAACAATCCCCAAATCATCCGTTTAGGGTCCATCCAGTCTCAAGCAATCCAATCAGGTCCTTGGGACAGGTTCAACTCTCTCTCAGTTTGAGGAAAATACGGCTGTGTGTGTGTGTGTACCTGCTGCAGGAAGACGGGCAGCTGGCTCCTGAACTGTTCCTGCAGCTGGGGGTTTCCAGCCAACAGAGGGTTATTCATCAACACCTGGGGGAGACACAGAATGTGAGAAAGACAGAGAGAGAGCGGGGGGGGGAAGAAAGAAAGACAGGAGAGAGAGAGAAACAGAAGGTCAGGGTCCTGTCGTTCACCAGCTGCTTTCCCAGTGTTCACCCTCTTCCTCACATCTGTCTATCTACATGGAGATAACTAGAGGTAAAGCACTGCCAGCTGCATCTGTTCTAGACACCTAATGGTAAAGCACTGCCAGCTGGATCTGTTCTAGACACCTA